>NC_018394.1:1026689-1280032 GCF_000208865.1 Neospora caninum Liverpool | reverse complement strand
ATTGCAATGCGCAGAGACAGACAAGAAATGCAGCCCAAGACGCTCCGTCCTCCGCACACAGGAGGACCGACGAAAAAACTGTCTACTCCGCTCGAATGCGTACAAATGCATGCATGTCCATTTTGACGTGTGTGTGCAGAGAGATGTATGTACAAAGTAGACAAATGTGTACATGGATACTTAGTGAAGTATGGGGCTCTCTACATCCAATTGACGAATCAGCCTCGGAATTTAAACAGTCGAACCCTCGATGCTCGGGTCTAGCTGTCGCTTTTCGGAGCAGAGCGGTGGACATGCCACGGTTGGACGGAAGACTGGTCTAGACGGTATCGCGAGATGAAATTCAGCAAAACGTTCGCGACTTCTTGCGGTTGATCTTCCTGCGACACAAGAGCATCCGTCACAAAAGATGTAAGCGTTGCATGTACGTACACCCCAGTCGACGCATCCAGCTGGACATCTCCAGGCACGCGCACCCGACAGGTTTCTTGCAGAGAAACGCCGCACGCGTTCTCGCCGAGTCGAAACAGAAACATGCCTCTGCCTTTCTGCGCCTTTCCTCGCAAAACCAGGAAGATCACGCACGAGGTAGACATCGGGCGGCGATCACCGTGCTCGAATTGCACCGTTACACCTGTACAGGTGTAAAGGTGCGGAACCTAGTTTGTACATGAAGCCTTCTGTGTATACAATAATATCTATATATATATCTATATATATATATATATATATATATGCATACGAATAGGTAGATGTATATATATATATATATATATGCATACGAATAGGTAGATGTATATATATATATATATGCATACGAATAGGTAGATGTATACATATATATATGTATATGCACATGTGTATATGTCGGTGTGTATAGGCAGTGTGTTCGTTCTGTGTTTTGCTTTTTGCCACTCTTCGTTCCTTTTCGACTTGCCTCAACGACGTGGCCAGAGTAAGGCACGAGTTGGACTTGGAATTTTCCCTGCATGTGGGCGATCATGAGCTCTCGGTCGAGGCGGTCGTTTCCCGCACAAACCAGCACTTTGGTGCATCGCGCTTGCAAAAAGAGGGAAGACATTCCTTCGAACCAGCCTAAAGGAAGGAGAGAAACGACAGAAAAAAGCTAGACGCAGGGAGAGACGAAGAAGGGCGAAGGCGAGACAGCGAGAAAAAGGGGCACGAGACAAGAAAAATGGATGGCGAGAGAACGAGAGGTGAGAACGCCAAACACGGTATTGGAGAAAGGTGTGCAATCACTGTTGAGATCAGCGGATATATATATATATATATATAGATAGATAGATAGATATAGGGTATATATATATATATATATATACGTAGAAAGGTAGACAGAAGCACGGCCATCGAGAGACGTCGAGATCGAGATACAGCTTGAGAGGCACAGCGCGGGAAACACGTGGAAATGACGCCGAAATGCAGAAGCTCCCGCCGCGAGAAGACCAAAGGGAGAAGAGAGAAGACAGCGCGAGGCGTTAGAGCCGCGAAGGAGGGAGCGCAGCGCTGGAGGCTGGAGCCTGGCCGTTCAACGCATCCTTTTCTCACCTTCCCAGAACGGCTCGGTCTTGGTTAAATCTGTGCGCCACGTCCTGAAGGAACAGTGAAAGCGAAGAAGAAAGATCTTCCCTCGATTCAGGCCTGCCGCCTTCACGACGCTCACTTCTCTCTCCTGTCCCTTCGTCTGCTCGTGGTGCTCAGCTGTCTCCGCTTACCAGACGACGTCGTCTTCGTGTCCTGGAGAAATTTCTTTCTTGAGGATTTCGCGCACGTCCTTCCTGCGCGTTCGGACCAGCTGGGACGGTAGGGAGATCCGCGCGCTCTCCTCGTTCTTGAGAGTCCCCGATCGAATCGCCCAGCTGACTGCTTCTCGTGGCGAGGTGAAAACGGTCGGCAACTTTCGCACGAACGAGGCCATGTGGGGGAGCGCCGCCATCGCAGTCCCTGAGAAAAAGAAAAGCGAAGAGCGCCGCAGGACAACAGAAGGAACAAACGGTGAGAAAAAGAGGGAGAGGTAGACAAACGGAAGACAGAGAAAAAGGAAGAGAGCGAAGAGAAAGAGAGAAGAAGAAAGGGAGAAGGAAGAGAGAGAACAGGGACGAAGCGACGAAGGCAGGCGACCGGGAATGCGACGGTCGCCGCCAACAACCAAAGAGAGAAAAAGAAGAGACGCGGAGAAAACGAAGACCGCGATTTGGGTAAGAACACGACAGGGAGACAGGAAAGAAGAGAGAAAACGTGGAAACAGAGCAGAGGGGAGAAAAGGAACCGCATCGAAGCGGGAAGAGAGAACGAAGGGAGAGTTTTTCTCACCTTCAACAACGTCAACAACGACAAGGCCGTGGAGGGCGGGGAGCTTTCCTGAAGCAGCCATCCGCGTGGCGATCGCTCCTCCCATGCTGAAGAAAAAAGGCAAAAAAACCCTTTCGACTTTCCCGACTAAACGTTCCTCAAACGCTCTATCTCTTTCCCCCTCTCCGTGACCGCTTTCCTCCCTTCTGTCCCTCTTGTACTCCCCTCTCCCCCCTTCAGAAGGATCTTGTCCCTTTGCTAGCGTGTTTCTCTTCTCCCTCACGCGTTACCCGTTTCTCTCTTCTCTCCTCTTTCTCCACTCTCTCTCCTCCTCACATTCTCTCTGTTTCCTCTCTCCTTCTCCCTTCTCTCTTTATCTCGCCCGTCTCCTTCCCTCTCTTCTCTTTCGCTCCGTTTCTCTTCCCCTGACGCCCCGCAGTCCCTCCGTCTCTCTGTTTCTCGGTTTGTCTTTGCGTCCGCGCCGCGCCCGGTGTTTGCCTCGTTGCCTGTGTCGCCCTTTTCTGGTTCGGATCTCCTCTTTCGCCGACCTGTGGCCGACGATGATGATGCACGGATCGTCGCTGCGCTTCACGCCCGGGAGTGGCGCGACCGGAATGAAGGGAGTGCCCGGGGACTGGTCGGCAGCGTCTCCTTGGGGCGCGTCTTCCCACTTGGTTTTGTGGATTTCTTCGTAGATCTGGCGGCAGTAAAAATCCACGACGGCCAGGCCGTCGCTGACGAGCCGACCCGCACTGAAGTCGGTGTCTTCCTCGCAGTGCGTGTCGCCGTGGCCTCGCGCGTCGTAGGCAATGCAGCGTACGTTTTGGCCCAACGCCTTCTGAGAACAAAGGCGAAGGCTCGGAGAGGAGGCTCGGGAAGTCCGGGAAACGACACCAAAGCGTCTCGAGACGGAGGCAACACACACGCGCGGCCGGTGTCGCTCGAAACGGATGCTGGGTTTCTGAAGGTTTTCTGTCGCGCCACGCAGGTTCAAGAAACGAACGCGAGACCGGCACCGACACAAAGCTACGGGAAGAAAGGGAGAAGAAGGTCAGATACGCGTCTTCACGCAAGACGCAACCCTCGTTTTTCTTTCGCCTTACAGCAACCAGAGACCAACTGAGAGCAGTGTGGCCGCCGCCGTGGAGGAAGAAGCAGACAGGGCCCGTGGATCCGGAGTGATAAACGCGAAAGGTCTGCAAACAAAGAAAAGGGAGAAACTCGGGTTCTGCTGGGGCAGCGCGTGCCGGCGAAGTCGCGGGGAGCTTTCCAGTTCACCGGCGGAAAAGGCAAGCTAAAGGTCGCCCGCCTCTCGGGCTCTCACCGGCTCCTATGGGTAGATGACGTGAAAAAAACGAAATGACTATACGAGTTGAAACCGACACACACACACTTTGGGGAGACCAGCAGCCGGCAGCCCCGCGGCAAGCGCGAGGCATTCAAACATCGAATCGAGAGACTCGTCCCTAAGTGCCCATCCGAAAGATTGGAGGGCAACCGGCACGATGGGTGTCCGAGAGAAAACAGAAGAGATGCGAAAAATCGGAAACACGAGAAGGCGGGGGAAGAAAGAAAAGCGAAACAAAACGTGGACGTCACAAGCCGAGAGATGCGACGCGTTTTCCGCAAAAAAGAGACGATAGCGAGGAAAAGCCGGGGAAGAAACTGCGACGGCATCGGACTGCACACAGAACGGACCGTGCTAACGCCTGCGAGGAACAGAAGTCGTCCTACGCTCTCGGAACGTCCACAAAACACAACAGGACTCGGGCTGGGCACCGCGCGATGTCTTGACAACGAACGGCAGCGACAAAGGCTCTCGCGGCTGCCCGCAGGTGTACGTACATCATTCGGGTTCTCCGTGGGGTGAATGTCTTCCTGGACTTCCCAGTAGTCACTCCATTTCGGGAGCGGTTCCGACGATCTGCACAAAAAGGAGCATAATGTTTGCAAAGCGCAGTCGATGAGCAACGCGTCCGCGGAGCGGCTGTCTCCCGAGAAAAGAAGAAACACGGGTCCGAGAGCCTCGGGACCGTATCCTCGCCAGGACGGCACTTGGCTTTCTTCGCGCCCTTTTTTTCAAGGGTATAAATACAGCTAAGCAGTTTTTAGAAGAAACCGGAGCTCTGGAAAAAGGACCGCTTTCTTCTTAGCGACTCTCCGGATGTCGACATCCGGAGAGTCGAGAAAGCCTTCTGTGCATTCTCAGACACCCGAACGTTTACCTTCTTGAGCGTCCCTGTCTTCTCCCCTCGTTGGCTCCTGGGTTTTTCTCGCGTCTGTTGTCTCCTTACCGCGAGCGACTTCTGCCTTTGTTTCTGCCTGGGCCTTTTGCTGATCCGTTGCCGCTATCTGTGTCTTCGTTAGGATCTGGAATGTCGTCTGGATTGAGTTCGTTTCGCGAGTTCTTGCCTCGCCCTCTCGACTGCCGTTCACTGCCTTGCTCCTCCTCTTCCCGTTCCTCCAGCACGACTTTCATCACGCGCGACGGCGGCTGAGAGGCGGGTGGAGGCGGTGTGTGCGCCGGAGGCATGCACGTCGGATATGTGTGGGGCGGGAGGAAGAAGTCGTTATCCATCTTGTGCACAGCAAAGGGCCCCGCAGCGCAGCCACAGAAAGACGCGAGAAACGGAAAGAGGGAGATACGGAACCAGGGAAACGCAGGGGCTCGGACGGAAGAAAGGAGAGAAGAGCCGGAAACAGCGGGAGAGAGAAGGAGCGGGCGACTTTTTGAGGGGGGAATTCGCGTTACGAGCGGACTTGCAAAGATGGAGAACTCACACACACAACGCGAGGGCGAACGCCATGTCGATGGACGCACCCCGAGGCAGCTTCATCGACAGCTTAGCACGGAGAGACGGGACGGGAAGACGCGCGGCGAGGTTTTTGACAATCTCGTTGCTGGGCACCTCGCGGGGTCGCCGGCGAAGAAAGGAGACAGTAAACCGAGGAAAAGTATCCGTGACACGGCAACTGCAGCGCTGTCTAGCTCTCGAGCGTTACCGGGCAGAGAGAACGGCGGTGCGGAGACGCGAGTTGCAGAGATCTGGAGAGGTCTGGAGAAGACGAGGCGGCGAAGACGACTCGCGGGAGGTTCGGTTCCGCGACGAAAACGCGGGTCGCAAACTTCAGAGCGCCCGCGTTTTCTGTGCGCGCCCGGAGAAGGCCGCAGCGCGTGGCGGGGACTTCGCTTCGAGACAGAAACTCGAGGGACGCAGGCCGAGAAAATCCCCAAAGAATCTGGATTTTCAGTTTTCTCGAGAGACTCGGAGAAACCGCCAGGACGTGGACGACATTGAATTGGGTTGGAGGGTTGAGCACCTTGGCGCACAAAGGGGGAGATGTCCGCAACGGCTAGACGTGCCTCTTTCCACGAGTTGCTGCTCGACTCTGTGGAAGAAGGCATCTCTCTAATAGACGCGGCAACCTCGCGAATATGAACCGACCACGAAAGACATGGCGCTTTGTTGCTGAGGACGAGAAACATGCCCGACAGCCGTGGACCGAAAAGCTGTCTCAGCGGTTCGCTGCGTAGAGTCGGTGGCGAGTGCGCGCAGGCTCCGGAGTGGAGAGCTACATGCATCATTGAACAGACAAAAGAGCGCGGATGGGAGATTCAGACGACACTTGCCGCAGCAGCGGCGCCTTCCCAGAGCTTACTCTGTCGAGAAAAGGCTCTTGTGTGTTTTACGACGGAAGAAAAAAGGGTCGGGTGAACCGCGAACGCCCGCCTCTCCTTCCTTTATACGCGGTCCCGGCATACCTGTGCATGCACGAGGATGAGAACGCCTCCATTTTAGGGCAGAGCACGTCAGCACGGCGCAGGAAACGAGCCGGACCGACGCCCGGAAACACCGACAAGTGGCAAGCCAGCCCACGTACACTCTGCCTGTGTCAATGTCTCTCGGCAGTTCAGAGGGAGACTGTCAGGTTTCCGGTTCCGGATGCTGGCGAGCGCTGAGGCGCGGTTCTCCGGGACATGGAGCGCGACCGTAGACATGAAAGCACTGGGAGAGATATGTTGTCCAGGAGAGACTCATGGAGCAGGGAAAGGTTGTATTCTACGGCAGAATGTCTTTGTGAAGGCTCAACACACGCAAAGGCAAGAGCGTTATTGGGTGTAGCGAGGCACGGGTGTCGGAGTTAGAATCCAGTGAAGCTCAGCCGCTGCTCAATGTCTGAGGAGAGACATGCTCGAGCACTGCCCTCATCCAATGATGTTTAAAGCGGATTCGGGAATCATCGGAACGCAAAAAGAGGGCGAAGCCGCGCGGAGAGTACCGGTGTGACTCTCCACAGCGTCGTCAGTCACGCGCACGATCGTGGAAGGGGTTACGCGAGGGTTTCCAAACATGTTCCGTCCCGGTGGCAGAACGACATGTATCGTGACGGGAAGAAATCGTGCAAATGATCTTTCAGAGAGTGCGGAGGGCAGGCTAGCGATTTCCGAACGACGTGCGGTGAGAACTTCTAAAAATCAAGGAAGGGGAACAGCCCCATGGAAGCTGTTCCGTTGGTTTTTTCGCCATCAAAAGTCTTTCTGGAGAGGGGATGCTGGAGCTTCCCGCCTCTACGAATTGGGATTAAAAGCGGGGATGAAACGCGCATCCCTCAAGACGCGTGACCGTTTCCGCTGCCAGTGAAATCGCGTCTCTCAGTCGCGCAGATTGCACATCCTAAAGCGGATCTAAATACTGGGGGCTCATATTTCTGTTCTTAAACACGTTTGGCGTTCTGGAACTCACTGCATACTGCAGGCCATCACTCCCATTCTGTATTTACATGTAAATCTGATAGAGTCATAACTAATCCACCGGTAAGAATAGGTAAAGACTAGCATACGAGCAGTGATGATGGACCAAATGTATAAGATATAGTTTTTAGCTCCTGCAGCTTCAAAATGATGTTTTCTGCGTGCTTTCGAAGACCGTTTCGGGCGATCGAGTTGTCATACTGCGGAAAACATGATGCGTACGAACCGCGAACGGGGAAACGGTTCTATCGGAAGCCCAAACGCCCCCGCACGATGCCGTTCTCCTCCCCTTCTCGCATAGAAGTCAAAAGCAGGAACGCTCGACAGCCTCAAAATAAGCTTCAGAAACGTAAAGTTCCCGACGGAGATTCCTCTAGATGCGTCGTATATCGGGAAAAGTGCATATTCTTCACAGCGGAGGGGATGGGGCAGTGCCACGAGAGACAATCAAATTTCGCAGTTCTGCTGGACGAAAGGGGTGGAACCGAAAGGCACGAAGCGCGTTGTTTTCTCACGAAACGAAAAGGCAAATGAGGGGGAATCTACAGAGAGGCAACCCTCGTCTGAGGAATGTCTTTGGGGATGTGCGTAACAGAAGAAGGGAACGTCTACGTTGTCCGGATTCTAGTAGGGCCATCCATTGAGGGGGTGCCCGCCGCTACGGCTTCTCTGAGACGGATTCGTGCGTTTTCTTTCACTTGCCGATTGTCGATCCTACAGATCCACGTCTCGCTTCGACCGTTCCTTTCCCGCTCTCAGTACGTTTTGGAGGGGACTCCCCTCACCAATCTGTTCCAGCAGATCAGAAGCCGATTCTGGTTTCTACCCTTCCTATGCATGTTGAACGGCACAGAGAGAGTCCCCACTTCCCTCCGCCGTTGACTCCGTGCTTGACTGAGTCTTTCGTTTGGTGGAAGACACTTTCCGAACGCGTTTTTCAGCGCCTCTCTCGGCGAGCGGCAGCGCTGCCAGGACCTGTTTCGTCCAGAGAGAGTCCCCTCCGCGCCTCCCTCCTTTCATGCCCTCCGTGAAGCTTATCCCTGTCGCGAAAACGCGCCTCTCTCCACGAAAATCAAACCAAGAATCCCCTTTCGGCTGTCCATCTCGCTTCTTGTCAGTTTCCACGCGGAGCCGTGTTCCCGTCTCTCCACAGATGAAACGAACCGACGCCAGGCCGTTCGTGTCCAGATGTCCTGACTGTTTTACGCGCTCTGCGTTTGAGGAAAAAACGTCCACGATTCGAGCACCAGTGTTCGAAGTCCTTTACCGTAAACCCGCACAACGTCCTTCTGCGCATCTGTGGATGGCGCGCTTGCGTGCTTCGCCGGTGTCTCGCCTCCTCGCTCGCCTCCTTTTCTTTCCTCTTTCCAGCGGAGCCTGACCCTCCCCGACAAAAGGTCTGTTGAACCACGTTTCGCTCCTTTCCGAGCGCTGCTTTCTCGCGCCTCCCCGGGGTTCTTCGCAAGTCCGGCAAAAACCGGTGACAGAGAGCCGACAAAGACCGCCTCGCGCAAAGACTGTTTGTCTTGGTCGCTTCTCGTCCTCGCCGAAAAAGTTGGCCAGGAACCAAAGAGGAAAAAATCGGGTTTCCACCCTCTTTAAGAGCGGCTTTTCCACACACCACCAGAGACGGAAAGGCACTGAAGCGTTCTCAAAAAAGTTCGTACCCGCCGCGAACCCTCGGTCTCGCGGGAGGTTCCGAGTTCATTTTCTCTGCACGGCTTTGCGATGGGCGACTAGCACAGAAGACGCTTCTGAGCGCGCTCGCGCTCGGCATTGCCTGTTGTGGAAAGCAGAGAGGACGAGTTTTGCACGTCCCACTTCTTCCGGACACGACGGACGGAAAGAAAATCGCAGATTCCTCGCTTCGGTTTTTTGCCAATACGAGTGTCTTTGTTTAGACGCGCCCCAACGCTCGCACCGGGCCCGTTCGTTTCCTGTCCCCTGCAGGAAAAAACGCGAGCGAGCTCTCATCGTCTCTTTTGCATCTGTCGTGGGTTTTTTCCTTCTTCAAAGCTCTGTCTCCGACCTCCTCGTTTCTCCTCTGTTCCTGGCCGGTCCGTTGACGCCGCCGAGCCTGCGGTTCCTCTCAAGGGAAGACGAAAAACTCGGCGCCGTCCCCGGGCGCCGCCTCAACGCCACGCCGAGACTCGGGCCGACCGTCTAGGCATCGCGAACCGGTCCGAGTTTTTTCTCCGAATTTGAAGTCTCCGGTTCGCGTTTCGCGGCTCCCGCCTTGCGCCGGTTCGCCTCCTGCAGCCTCGCTGGAGGAGGATTGTTCAACCGTCTCGCGGCTGATTCCTACCGACCTTTTGCCGCCGGTGGATTTCCCTCGGCGCCTCGCCACCACGCGTCGATGCCGCTGTCGTGTGCATGCATTTCCCCTTTGGTCTCGAGTCTGTGGTCCGTCCGACCTTCTGGAGGAGCTGTCCTCTCCGGTTCCGGAAACGAAAGAACTCAGCGCTCTGAAGCTGCCACAGAGTCTCCTGGCTCACCTGTTCTCCACATGTTGCTCTGCGACACCACGCCACAGAAAGGCCTTGCCTCTTTATCCGTGTTCCAATCATGTCGCGATATCATTGAAGTCGAAACCATCCGTCCCCACCCCGTCGTGTTACACCTCTTGTCGCTAACGCTCACTTCCTCGCCTTCTCTGTCTCGCATCCCTTCTCGTCCTCTTCTTCCGCCTTCTCCTCTCCGCCTCTTTCCTCTCCTTCAGCTGCTCCACCTTCAGTGCATTCTCGGGTCTCCTCTGCGTCCTGGTGTCGTTTGCATCCATGAGAAGCGAGGCGGGTTCTCGTTCGTCTGTGCCGTCGCCAGAGTCGTCGGCATCTTGTGCTTCCCTGTCGTCTTTCGAAAAGGAAGTGTCTCCTCTTCCGCCTTCCAATCTCCTGTCGGGGTTTGACCGCGCGAACCCGAAGAACGCCGCTGCAGGCGCGCTTCGCTACCTCGCAGGCAGTGGCCCCGCTGGTGTCTCCGCGGAGAGCGGCGCGGGCCGAGCCGAGCCGACGGCGGTCGGAAGCCTTCCGCGCGGTCTCGGGCGGAAACTTCTCCCTGGCGTCGCCAGCGCGGGGACGACTCTCTCGGGCGGCTCTTCTGTCTCGCACTTTTTCCCAACTTATCCAGAAGCGAGCTACTCTCCGCCTCCAGCGATGAACCCGACAGGCCGCGTCAGCACGTCCGGCGCGGGCTCCGTGCCCCGACGAGGTAAGGCGCGCGGCGAAAAGGGGAGATCGGCGGACCGAGAAGGCGAGGGGAGACACAATGCGGCGAGAGGCAGAGAGAGGGACAGATTCGCCGAACCCACGAGGAGAAAGGCACCGACACAGGCGAGAGAACGCGCGGGCGCGCAGGAGTGCGACGGGAGGGGAAAAACGGGGCAAGGGAGAGATGGTCAAGGAAAGGGAGCGAGGATGAAGGGAGAGAGGCCGAGGGAAAGCGGAAGAGACAGACGACGCAACCCTCTTCCCCGCAACGGCACGCGCTCATACGGCGTGGAGATAAACACAAGACAGAGGAGGAAACGCGTGCGTGGGAGGCCGGTGCTTGGAGAAATGCAGAGAAACACACACGCGCGAGTGTGCCTTGTCCTGCCGTCTGTCCTTCCTTCTCCCTCCTCATGTGTTGTGCTTCTCTCCTCGCGTGCTTCCCGAGTTCTGTGCTCTCTTTCGGTGCCTCTCCGCTCTCTGTCGTGCCGGCCTCCCTCCGCCTGCGCCAGCTTTCCCTCTCTCTCTCTCTTTCGTCTGCGTCTCGATCACCTGGCCTCTCTGCAGCTTCTCTCTGGATTTCTCTCCGAGTCTCAGACTCTGTGCGTGCGCTTCGCCGCAGGGTCCGCAGATGACGCCATCGTGTACAGCGTGCCGACTCCACCTGCGCTTCCTTCGCGCTCGACGTTGGAGCCGGCTCTGGGTGCCGTGGGAGGCGTCACCGCCCCGTTCTCTGCAGCGCCCGAGTTCCTCTACTCGGCAGCGGGCGCTCGCGGCTTGGCCGGCGGCACGGGCGTCTCGTACCTTTCTGGCGGCGAGCGCAGCTTCGCCAACGGACGGGTTACTCGTCCCTCTTTGCCGTTCAGCGAGACGTCCGTCCTCGCAGCTTCGCACCGGCCTGGCCTCGCGAGCGACCCGGAGCCGCTCGCTTCGCACAAGTTCTTGACGCCTCTCGCAGCTCCGCAGAGAGACGCGAACCCGCAGTTCAACGGAGACGGCGTGGACGAGAGCCCGCTGGCGAACGGAGACGAAGACGCGAGCGCCGGCGCCTTCGCGTCGGCGGAGGACTTTGAGACGATGGTCGGCGACCTCCGTCGCACCTTCATCGGCTGGCTGAAGAAGACCGAGAGCGACTTGCGCAAGGAAAAACGTGATCTCCTCCGCGCCAAGAAAGAGTTCGAAGAGGAACGCAAGCAAGCCCGCGAAAGACTCCAACAAGAAAAAAAATTCGAATACGACAAAATCAAGGTGCGCACCGCACAAAGACTCAAGACCCTCCACAACCGAAAACACCCCTCTCTCGCCGCAAATACGTCGACGATAAATGTGCTCCGATCTCTGCGACGTGCACATGGTGTCTACAAACAGTTACATGTGGATCTGCTTCCATGCAAATATCGCTACGTATAGACGCTGATGTACACATATATATGTAATATATATATATATATATATATATATATATATATGGGTCCGTTTCCCTGTGACGAGCTCCACGTGTGGATGCGTATGGAGACGTATGTGAATACGTGTAAACGGAATGCATGCATCGCGATCTCGCAGAGAGAGAGCGGCTTTCATGCATGGCAACGCGAGAGTTTGGCCTTGTCCTTCCGCGGCGACGGTTGAAGGCGAAGGCGCCGTCTCTTTTTTCTCTTTCTCTGTTCACCCTCGTCTCTCTGTTCACCCTCGTGTCTCTGTTCACTCTCGTCTCTCTGTTCCTTCTCTTCTTTCGCTGGTTTCGCGCACTCGCGCAGGAGGAACGGCGCAAGGCGCAAGCGGAAATTGCAACGCAGATCAAACAAATCCAAGTTGAGCGCGAAGACGCGCGGCGCAAGTTGAATGCGGAGAGAGGGAGATTTGAAGAGGAAAAGGAGGTCCACCGTCGAAGGACGCTTCTCGTACGTTTCTCTTTCCCCATTCGTCGATTTTTGCCTTCCCTCTGCTTTGGGTTTTGTGACAGTCTGTCTCGTCTTTTGCGTCGCGCTCTTCTCCCTCGCGGGCCTTCACCCCCAGCAGACCTTTGCACTTGAGAGGGAGGCGACTGTTCGCAAGTGGAAGTCTCTTATAGCCAGGGAAAAACGAATAGGTTCCAAGCACTATCACTTCACTGTATTCGATTCATCTGTCTATCTATATCTATGCATATATATCAGAACTTGTAAGTCTTTCTTTACCGAATCCAAGTTTCTGTCTGTTTTTCAATCTGTATCTCTGTAGGCTGAATGTGAATGGCGGCGATCGATAGAGAGGTGGCCAGGGATGGAGAGAGTGCTTTTGTGCATGGGCGCAATTTGGCAGCCCTGTGTTGTGTCTCTTGTGCCGTAGGAGAAGGAGCGTTTCCGGCAGGAAGCCGAGGCGCTGGACGCAGAGAAGAGACGTATTGTGGACACCAACATCGCGACGGAGACAGTCGTGGATTTGAACGTCGGAGGCGTCATCTTTGAAGCTTCGCGGCACACTTTCGTGCAGCAGCCAGGATCCTTTTTGGAGACGCTGTTGTCGGGGAGACACCACGTTTCTCGCGACAAGCAAGGCCGCATCTTTTTGGATCGCGATTCGGAGCTCTTTCGAATCATTCTCAACTTTTTGCGCAATCCATCGATGCCTCCGCAGCCGAGGTACAGGGCAACGACAAACGAGAAAGACGATCCACACACTTCGAGGGAAACAGGGAGAGAGGGGGGAAGACGGTTTTTTCGGACGAAGCGCCTCTTCGCAGGAGAGACTCCCTAGGGCGTTCTTCAGAGACTTTCTGCGCTTCGGGGATGGCGGATCGTTTTCCACCCTCCCGTGCGTGGGCTTTCTTTCTTCGGGTTACTCTTTTTTTCACAACTTTTCTGCGGGGGACCACGGGCTCCGCATACACGTTGGGGCTCGTTTTCTCCCTGTCCCTTTCCTGTCCCCTTTGCCTTTCTGTGGACGTCGCGGCTGCGTCTTTTTCGCTTTTCCCTCTGCAGAGACTCTGCGGAGAGCGACGCGATCACGCAGGAGGCAGAGTTTCTGGGCATTCGCTTCTTCCCCTTTCCACTTGTTTTCGCGGTTGGGGGTCACAACGGCGTGGAGCATCTTCGCTCCCTGGAAGTGCTCGACATTGGTCAGCAGTGCTGGCGACCGTGCAAGGCGATGCAAACCGAGCGGGCGTATTTTGGAAACAGCGTTTTCCAAAATCGCCTCTTTGTCTACGGCGGCCAGAACCTCGACTACAAGGTGAGGCTCAGGGGTTTCTCTCTTTCGCTGGGCTCCAAGTCTCGGCCCGCGCGAGTCCGCACAGCGCTACCAGAACTGGATCGAGTCACGCTCTCACACACATTTAAACTGGAAACCGGGCGTCCATCTGGAGGGAAATCTTTCCCGAGAAGCGAGGAGAGTCACAGGGAGGAGACACCCCTGCCCTGTCAAAAGCGAGGATCGAAACGATCGCGGGAAAACAGCCTCGCCAGTCTGGGACGCGCGGGACGGTCGGCAAACCCGAACAGGCGGAGCTCCAGCGGTCCGCGTGCTCTCTCGTTTGGCCCTTTCTCTGCTCCGCGCTCGTCGCTTCGCGCTGGCTGCTTGCCTGTTTCCCCCTCTTTTCTCGCGCGCGGTGTAGTAGACCGTTCTTCCCTCCTTTCTGTCGAATTTGCGACTCTCGACTGGAAGGCGTCGGGGGGTCCCGTCGTTAAGTACTGCACGACGCGAGGCACGGCGTGTGTGCCTATGTTTTTTTCGCTGCTTCCTCGTCCCTTTATCTCTTCTCCATCTCTTTTTTTGCGTCGCCTCCTCTCTTTTTTCTCTGTCCCGCCCTTCTTTTCCCTCTTCTCCCTTCTCTGCGCGCGCGTCCGTGCCGCTTCTGTTTCCCTTGTTTTGCTGCAAAGACGTTCTTTTCTTTGGTGTCTTTTTTTCAGGCGCTGTGCGAGACCGAAGTTTTCGACTGCCTCAGAGACGTGTGGACGACCGCGGCGCCGCTGAACATTCCGCGGAGAAACACGTGCGGGACGTTCATGAACAATCGGCACTTTGCGATCGGCGGCTTCGACGGCTCGGATATCCTCTCGAGCGTCGAGTGCTACGACCCGCGAATGAAAAACTGGATGGAGGTTGCCGCCCTCTCCACGCCCCGCTCCAGCGCAATGTGCTGCGTGCAAGGTGAGGCGAGCTTCTGGAGCTCGCGACCCCGAGGCGCCAAGCACGTGGTTCTCTGTTCGAATTCCCCGAGGCAGGCACAGTCAACGAAGGACGAGAGGAGCATCGATATGCGATGCAGTGTATGCAGTGTCCGCGGGGACAAACTGCAGGGGGTCGCACTCTGCATCTCTCTGTCCTGGAGCTCGAGGAAACGTGTAGAGGGAGAAAGAGCGGGAGAGTAAACAACACAGGGAGGGGAGAGAAACAGACACAGAAGGACACACAGAGGAACTGAACGGTGGCGACGCGGATTCAAACATCGATGAACGTACCGCTAAGTCGAAAGGCCAGATGGCAAAAAGAGGCATGGATACATGTCCAGAAGATAGGTCTCATCCACTTTTTCGCGTCCTGTGCGTTTTTTGGTGCGACTGCTTATCGGGAATTGTTGCAGAGGACCATCTGTACGTTCTCGGAGGCACCAACGGCGAGCGCCTGCGCACTGTGGAGGTGTACGACCATCGCATGAACAAGTGGGAAGTTCTTCCCTCCGAAATGATCGAGGTAAAAACGCTAAAGATACAAAGCAGGGTCTGGAACACACACGCCTAGCATATCTACTTATCCATTTATAGACCTTATACATATAGGTGCACATATATGTGCACATGCAGATATGTATAGACATATATGTATATATGTATAAATATGTGTATCTGTATATGTTATGTATATGTATATTTGATGCTTCTCCTGTGTCGTCGACGATGCGTGGGTCTTCCAAGAGTGTAGAAGCGATGACAATGCATGAAGTAACATAACGAACACCTGTAGATATGCGTTTGTATCGACTTGTAGGTGTGAATTTACATAAATATATATATATATATATATATATGTGTACATAGGCAAGGAGGAGTATAAACTGCGATTATCCCGCTGCATGTGCATTCATTCTTTCGGATGGTGCGTCTAAGCGATGAAGATGCGAAGATATATATTCGTTCTCACGTGCATATACATATCTATCTATGAGTGTGTACATCCACTTGCGTAACTATCGAGAAGCAAAGGATTGTAGGATGGAAGAGATGCTTTCGGAGATGTCTGTTTTCTCCTGTTTAGGTTCGAAGCGCGGGAAGTGCGGCATGCAGTTTGGGTCACATTGTCGTTATGGGCGGTATCGATAACACCAACGTAGTGCACAACTCGGTCGAAGTGCTCGATCCCCAGACGCAAAGATGGTCTTTCCTGGCCAACATGGAAACGCCGCGCATGGACTGCGCCGCCGTTGTTGTCTCCGACTCCATTTTGGTAAGGAACGTGGGGAAATCGTGCATGCACAGAGGTGCGTGGAACCTCGAGGCGCTGTCGAAAAGGCGATCGTGTCACCAGGCTGAGACCGACAACTCACCTCCCTCCTCTCGTTTCACGATCCTTTTCATTCCGTGGAAGAAAGAACGAATCCCTGTGCATTCATAGTTGCATACCGCTCTTCCATACAAGCATATATATATATATATATATATATATGCATGTATGTATCTGTACACGGATGGCGGCATGCAGGTGGACGCCACTGTCTTGGACATCTAACTAAATATGTGAAAAGGGCGGTATATATAGTTGTGCATGCATACGGCTACCTATATAGGCACTCCTGTGCCTCTACATATATATATATATATATATATATATATATATATATGTAAATGTGTAAATGCTTGTGCGTATCTCGATGGAAATTCCGGAATCGGATATGTTGCGTGTCTTTCTTTCCGTCTGCAGGTGACTGGAGGCCAGAGTGAGGACGTGCTTTCGAGCACGGCCTTCCTTCGCCAAGAAGTGAATGAATGGCAAGAGGGTCCACCGATGATCTCTCCGCGCTACGGCCACGGGATGCTCTTGGCAAATCTGTGAAGTGGAGATAGTGGAAAGGGAGGAGCCCGCGGAGAGCGCGAGAGGCCCTCTGGAGATGCTGTCTTGGCCAGCCGAGTCAAAGGAGACCAGGTGTCTCCCTATAGCCTGGACCACGTAGCGAGGCGTCGTCGCCCCGCTGACGACGACGCCTCGCTACGTGGGTCCATGCGTGAGTGCATTTAACATAGATCAAGCGTCGTGGATACGCTTCGTGTGGATATCTGTCTGCAGGGATAGATTTGCGTGCGCATGGGCCGGGACTGTACACATGTGCATGTGGAGATGTGGGCGCTGGAAAGCGCTGTTTGTGTCAGCCACGGGTTTCTCGCAAGAGGCAGGGAATCCCATTCTTGCAGAAACGTGACCAAGTGAAAACAAGGAAGGCTTTTTCGTTTCCGGCTTCCCCGCTTCTTCCAGGCCCGAAATCGTCACCACATCAGAATCTTGGAACGCACACCACGGATATGCCTATTTCGGAACAGCCAAAAATAGTTCTGTAGAGGAGAACAGCTGTTTACAAGCGTCTGCTCACGTGCACAAGCAAATACTTCCGTCACGGCATGTGGCTCCACTAGCGACCGTCCACGGCTCCACCACCACTTCTACAGAACTCATTTCTCGGCAAAAGAATGCGCTGACGAATCTGCCGTGCCTGCTTTGGCGATAATCCCACCCATGTTTATCTCTATAGTTGTAGATTTGTATGTGCAGGGGTGCCTGCATGGACACGGAAAGTCGCGACAGACGGAAGTTTCTGGGGTGTGCTCCGAGGTCGGAGAGTGAAGCCACCAAAAGGAGACAGCGGGAGATTTCGCCCTATCGTCGCATGTCGCTTCTCCAGTCTCTCGCTGCTTTCCAGTGTGAAAGGGACCCAATTCCTGTCCTCAACTTTGTTTTTTCTTGCCGTTTCCCATCTGGTCGTTCGCCCGTCTCTCAGCGGCCTCGCCGCTTGGTTCTGCGGGTTTACTTGCTTTTCTTTCCCTTCTTCGCCTCGGGCTTTTTCTTTGCGTCTTTCGCGTCTTTGCCTCGCGGAGTTCCCGGGTTCTTCCCTCGGACCCCGCCAGCAGGCGCAGGAGGCGGGGGCGAACGAGGCACAGGAGGCGCTTGAGATGTCAGGAGGAGATAGACGAGAGCGTCCCGGCAAACGCACTGATCCTGGAGGCTTTTCTCAGGGTCCAGGCGCGCGCCTCTGTGCACGAGAATCATGCCGTCTTCTTCGACACCTAACCGGGTCTTGATGAGGCGCATCAACACTTGCACGCGATCCGCAGAGAACACCTCAAATCCCTGAAAACGCCACCCACGCGTAGCCTCGTGTCTACGTTTAGATATTTATATAAGCATGCATACGGTTTCCAGTGACGAGGCCATGACGTGGGTATATTAAAGATCGAGAGACGCCGGGCGGCTCTCTCACGGAGGAGGTAAACAAGAATACAAGGATATCTTTCGACCCAGATCGATGCGTCCTCAAATATCTAAATATTGAGTGATGTGGCAGCAGTTTTTGAGTGAAGAGAGTAGCTTCCGCAAATACCTCTACAAGTGTGCGTGTACGACGCCGAGAGAGGAATAGGTACAGTGAGCTCCGACAACTCACGTAGGTGTCTCCGGTTTCCGCCAGAATGACAAAGAGCCTTGTGGGCATGCTGTAGGTTGCGCTGCTGATGTACAGCTTTGTCTCTGGCTGAATCGCGTAGTCCTCGAGTCTCTTTTTCACGTCGAAAACCACTCCGTCGCTGGTCAGCGCCACATTGGGAGGCAGTCGGTCCGAGAGTCCCTTCGGGGCTGTCGACGGCCCTCTATCCGGAAAAGAAAGAAGCCCGATTTCCGCGAGGTGACGGAGAAGCATGCTGAATGTCCAATCGTCTCGGGCCTCGACAAACTGTCCCTGTTCCTCGGCCGCTCCCACGCCGCCAGCTGGATTGACGATACACAGCCGCATTTTTCAGAGACTCCCGGCCTTCTCTCGACTTTCAATCTCCCACAGGTTCCTCCACGTCGCCGACTTCGCGGAACCTGTCGAAGCTCGGGGTTCCCTCTTCTTTTTCTTTTTCTTCTTCTTCTTTCCGTTCTCCTTTCTTTTCCGACTTCTATACTCGTCTCTCTGTCGTCTTTCCCGGTTCTTCTCGGTCCTCCTTGGCGTTCACGGGGTTCTCTGTCCCCGCGCGCCTCCCAGGCTAAAGGCCACGGCTGCCACTGGGTCTTTCGAGTTCAGCCTTTTCGTCCCGGAGTTCGCGGGGAAACGCGTGAGGGGGAAAACCACGACTCGCTTTTCGGAGGCACGCCACCAAAAGCAGTTCTGGTGCAAGGAACCGCATTCCACGCTCTCAAAATTTGCGAGACCGCCCCGCATGCACCACAGGCTTTTCGTTGCTCGCGTCCCCGGGGCCAACACAAAACGACATTTGTCAATCGAGGAGTGACACACGCGGCGCCACGACCTCTGCTGTCGAGAAAAGGAAAATTCTGCGTTCTTCGTGGGTTGGCGAGGTGGAAAGTTTTCCCGGCACGATTGGAACAGCGTTGCCTTCAAGAGAGTCATGCTCGACTTTGGTACGCGTCTGAAAAAGCTGCACTTGTGCAGCCACGTTTATACGTTTCACACGAGATTGCTGCCGTTTCTTTGAAGCCCGCATAAATACATGTTTGCCCCCACGGATCCCAGCCGATCTACGCGCTTCGAGTAGGTCTTTGCCGGCGTCTCGGGGTTCATTTCTCGGTACCGAATTTGTAGAAAGGTCCGAACCAATCGGAGAAGAAACGATAGGCACCTGCGGAGCGGTCTTCCTTCGCTGGCTGCTCATCACAAGACTCAGCCGCCTGTCGATGCTTCTTCGAACTCTTCTCCGAGCAAGCGGAGTCGTGGCACGTGTGAGGAGCCCCAAATTTTTCCGTCTCTCTCGGAACAGGATCGAACTATCCAAATAGATATACGTAAACGTGCGAATACATGTACAGGTGCGTTCGCATGTATATGCGTGTTCGTTTCTGCAGAACGCCTTTTGGTTGTGAAGGCGTGCCGGGGCGGGGGCGGGGGGGGTGTCTTGAGAGAGTCCCCACTTTCGACTTTCTTCTCTGCCGATTTCTCTGGAGTTCCTCAGGTCCTTTTCCCTCCTGTACGCGCACAAAAGAGACGTGAGACGTCATGCGGGAGACCGAAAGAAAACAGCTTTGGAGTTTCGTCCCGCTTCACTACAGCCCGTCCCACTAGCATTCGCATGGCCAACTCCACGAGGGCGTTCCGCGCCGCGGGGCCCCGCACTAGGGCTCGGATTTGCGGCGTTTGCAGTGAAAGAATGCATTTATTGGCTTTCTCTCTTCACTCCTAAACACGAGTACATAGTGCACATGAGGTTAGAGTTTCGTATACGCCGACCACTGAGGGTTAGATGGTAAATTCTCTAACATGAGCTGTGTGGTGAGGCAACCGATGAGACAGCGGCGCCTCCGCGCTACTCGAACCATCCACACGGGAGTGCTTACACGGCGGCAAAAAAATTCCATTTGCAGCTGCCTAGGCGCCAGTATGTGTGCTTCGGTGTGCGCGTGTCTATTTCCCTACTTTTATTAGACTCTGTTTCCTTTGGCTGTATTTCGGTGCTCAGGGGGTGCTCCTCCGGAGGACTTTTGAGTGAATAACGTCCTTGTCGCGGCAAGCGGGACTCTTCCGACTTTGCGCAGCACGGCAAATCGAACGTCGATTTTCCGGATATCCGCGACGACGCAAACAGTGGTGCCGCGTGCAGATTGAAGAGTGGAATGGAGGATGAAGTGGAAGAGACCAGTTTTGCCCCAGAGAGACGATGTAAGTCTCGTTGGTCGGGTTATCGGGAGCAACTTCCCGTGGAATGGACTGTATCCAAGGGTCTCGCAGTGTCTTTCCCCGGGCTGAAACAGGCCTGCTGAGCGTCGGAAACGACCCGAAAGCCTCAGAGCCCAGTGCGCTTGCCACCCTCTTTCTTTGTTTTTGCCTTCTCAGGACTCGAAGCGCGAGTTCAGCAACGCGCTCGTCTAGTCCGCCACTGGATGTGTGCGCGGGAGGACGCCGCGGCGGGACTATTTGGCCAGCGGGGGGCCCTTGGCACTTTCCTCCCCATTCCTTTTCAGGAAAACGTTCCGCTGGGGTCGCCGTTCTTGCACGGAACGTCCGTCCACCTGGATCGCCGTGTCCCGGCCTGCCTCCTCCCTTGAACCTATGAACGAAAAGGTCACGGAGGGAGTAGGGCGTTTTGTCGCGCGTTGCCGTGTGGCGCTCACTTCCCCCGAAAGACGCGTTTTCTGGTTCTTTCCGCTCTCTCTTCAATGCCGCCCTCGGCCGGACGGTGTCGGCAGTTGCTCCGTCAGTGCTGGACGCAGGAACTGAGAAGGAGAGAGCGAATAGAGCCGCTCTCGCATGCGGCACGACACCAAGCCAAAAAGGACCCGAAATTGCTCACTCCTTCGCTGACCAGGCATATGCAGCTTCGCGACCTTCCTACAGGCTTCACCTCCAGGTGTGCAGCACACACGTCCACTCTATTGAAAACTCCTTGTTTCTCCACAAACATATATATAAATATATATATATATATACATGTGAGGCTGTCATGTTTGGTGTCATGGCGCTGTCTCTACAGAGCCTGTGGAGTCCACTCATGCTGTCCTGGTTTCGAGGCTCGTTCACTTTTACGTCCATGCGGAGATGAACGTCCTTTTGCTTTGTGATGCTGGCAAAGCGCCGACTTTCTGGCGTGACTGCCGGGACGGCCTGATGCGCGACGCATGCAGTTCTTTCGCCTTTTCAGGTTCGTCCAGGACAAGCGCCGCATGAAAGTCTCTTCCGCCTCCGACGTTGACGTTGCGGAGTTCTCTCTTCCTCCCACTGCCCATGCCCGGAAAGATCCCCGCGAGCAACTCACTCCTCTCGACCTTCTGGTACACTGAAAGCATTGCCCAGCTTGTTGGTATATTTCTCTCTTCTTCGTCTGGGTCTTCTTGTCTTCCTGTGCGTCTTCGTGTGGATTTCTCTCCTTCCGCCTCGGCTTAGTTGTGCGCAGGCGTCTTCTGAGATCAGCGGAACGCGAGAAAAGTCTGAAGTAATGCAGAACTGTATATACCCTGCCTCTTCGATGCGGAGATGCGAGACACGCACGTGAATCCGTGAGGCTGTTGTACGCAGCCTGTCAACCGCATCAGAAGAAATGCGTGTGCGCGTTTGCGAAGCCATCAGCGCCTTTTCGTTAATCCAGTCTGCGTGTTGCCTCTCGATTTCGCCCTCGGCTGCTGTCTCCACTTTCGCACCGTTCTCGCGTCCTCTCTGCCTCCTGCTCACAGGCCATTCATACGTCGCCAAGTGTGACGGCCAGAGCACGCGATACGGCGGTCGCTTCACTTCTGTCTCGCCCAAGGTCGCCCCGTCCGCGGTTTCCCTCAGCGCCTTCATACTCCCCAGGAAGTGCGGCGTCCAGCGTTTCAGTTGGTGGATTAACGGGCGCGATCGAGGTGGGACGAGCGGGCCGTCGGGGACCGCTGTCTCTCCCTGCACACTCGGCAAAGACAAGCAGAGCAGACGAAGGAGCGAATAGGGACAGAGCGGGAGAAGGCAACGATCCTGAAAGCCGAAACACCGATCTCGGCAGCAAAAGGGTGGCAAGCAACGTACACCCGTCTCCTCGTCTTGCAGACACACACGACTTGTATGTGGAGCTATCACGAATTGCTTCGCAGACGGGATTTACTCTTGACGCGCAAAAGGCACTCGCACTGGTTCCAAGAAAGCGATCACCTGCAGCGGATTCCTATCGGGCGTTGCTTCCTCCGGAAATTCCCGCATCCGCCGCTGGCTCCAGGAGGCCTAGGAGCGATACACTCACGCTGCGCCGCGTTCTCCCTGCGGCAGAGAGACACAAACAAAGAAGCGGTTGCAGAATAGCTGGGGGAGGCTGGGGATGGAGAGACGACCGAGAAGCGGTTAAGGACGCGTTTAGGAACCACGTGACAGTGGAGCGTTCCAGCAGTGCCTCTCCTTTCGCCTTCTCAGTTGTGCCTGAAGAAGAATGAGGGTTCCGCCAAGGCCCCACGCATTTGCTGTGTACCCGATAGGCCCCCGCGTTAGAATCACACGCGTATTGCGACTTCCTACGAAACCGGAAGGCGGGAAAACCCCACAAACCGCACGATCAAACACAGCGAGTACTTTTCCACTTTTCAACATTCTCCAACCTACGAGTGAGATCTCCTGCCGGGAGAGCCGTCGGGGCGAACTCAAGAGGAGTATGGATCTAACCGCTTTCTCAGGGTGCTCATTGTTGATCTTGTGCCTGTCGCGACGCAGGGTGTTTGTCCCGAGGCCGTAGTGTTGTTAACACTTCCAGCACTTCCCCTCGTTGAAGAGCTGTTTGGTTTTTTGACGGTTCTTCGTTGAAAAGAGCTTGCGCCCCGTTTGATTAATGATGTGCGCAACAAAGCTCATCAGCCGGTGACATGAGAATACATCGCGGCAAGTGAAGGGACTTTCGTACATCGTGTTCCTGTGAACAGAAACGGAAATGCAAACCATTTCGGAAGTGGGGGACTCGACCGTTCCTAGGTGGACTCACTACGATGGGGGAGTCGACGGAACACGATTCTGGCCAACATTGAATCTGGCTCTGTGAAACCCTTCCCCGCAGCGACATCTCCCCCAGTACGTACTTGGCAATTTACTCAGGGAGGAGATGATATAAAGGGAAGTATCGGACAGAGAGATGGCGGTGACATGGAGAGACAGGAGATATCTAGATGGGAGGTCAGACAGATTGCTAGGTGGAGAGATAGATCGATAGCTGCATGTGTTAACGAGATCTCTGGATAGATGGATGTATAGATACATGCTAATGCTCATGCAAGCAAGTGGCATAGCTGAAGTCTCGTACGGCGGCATGTGTGTCACAGATTGGCTCATCTTTTCTAGAAGCCCCCAGGCGTACATGTCGAAGATATTGAAGCTTCCAAGGGATGTGGATGTTTTCGCTACACACTGCAGCTGCGGTCCCGTTCAGATGCAGGTCGGAGTCCCTCTGAGTCGGAGAGCTCATGACTCATGTAGCATGAACCTGCCAGGGTGATGCCGGGGAGGCCTCCAAAAAACCACTCGACAAAATGATTACGGGCTGCGTTCCCGTTGTTCATGCAGGGGTGTGATGGCCCCAGATCGCACCGAGCTAGCGCTCCACAACCTGTTTTTGGGGCGGCCTCGGCGAACCGATCTCGAGCCATGATCAATCGATCTTTTCGCGCGAGCTCGTGCGGACTGCTAGCTCGTGTCGCTGTGCAACTGCGTACCGCGCTCCGCCATCCCATATCGATGATTCGGTGTTTAGGGGCGAGCTATCCCGGTTGCTGCTTTCACTTCTTATCATTTTCCACATTTCCAATTCTCGACGTCGCCTGGTCTCCACGCCTTCGCCGTCCACCACTCGTCCGCCTACGTTGCCTTCGCGTACGTTCGCGGTCCCGTCCACCTGCCCTCCTGCGGCTCTTGCTCCTCCTCTCCTCCCTTTGCGTTTCTGCGGCTTGCAGAAATGCGGCTCCCCCCCTCGTCTCGCGTGCTGGAAGAGCAGGCGACCTTCGCCTACCCCTTCCATGCACCACCAAGCACTTTGCCTGGGCCACCACGGGTGGCCCTCAAAGTGAAAACCAGACCTCTCGGAGGACGCCTTTCTCCGCCTCCTCCGCGAGGTCCTACCCCGCCCGATGCCTCCTCAAAGCTCTTACAGAGCATTGCGGAGGTTCGGATGAGGCTTCGGCGCAAAGACGAGCCGAGGCCTAGCCAGTTCCTCGTCCTCGGGAGGGTGATCCTCCCACCTGTTGTTCCTGCCTGTGCCTGAGAGCCAGGCTTGTGTTTGTGGTTTTGTTTCGTGGGAAAAGAGTCCTATGTTTCCGTGCCATGGGAATGTTGTGTGTGACCGTGTGTGTGTGGTCCCAAACTACGCATGATTGGTAAACTTTATGGCGTGCGTTCGCCGCTTAAAATCTTACGCGGACCTCACCACTAGTTTGATGACTCACTACATGGCGCCAGGGGATGATAGCGTCCCGCTGGCAGCGGTATCCTGGCTGATGTAGACTGACTCAACCCACGATCGATCTGGTCAACTATCCAGGAGCCGCTACCACGAGCGGGCGGTCGCAGTTATGTCCGATTTGCTGGCGACGCTGAAACGCACAGAACTCCACCACGTAACTCACCTTGTCGAACACACGAGTAGTGACGATGCCGCCCGTCAGCGCTTTTCGACTACACGGCCGCAGTAGGTTCTGGACACGCACGGAAAATGAACACAGCCTTGCAGGTGATGCGGAAGGTGTTCTTTGTACTTCAAGGTCTCGGTGACCGTACAGTGGAGGGATCGTCTCGCTACCGTGCACGCTGGCGAATCACTTGCTTGTGCGAGGGTTTGCAGCTGAGGCATTTGAGGGCTCTGATTGTAAGGATAATCTGTCGATGTTTCTCTAGGCTTTCGATCGGCTATACATTTGCTGATGACAGAGACTCTTGTCACCAGACCACGCCATTATTACCGTGTTCACTGTACTTGTTTTCTGGGCATTTCTTTTCTCGTTATTTCTTCTTCTCTCGGGAGCTCTTCACAGAAAAAGCTAGTGCTTCTTTCCCTGACACAACACGAATCTCTTGGTCTCACTGGCGTGTTGCCGAGCTCGAGATTAGTCTTCATGCTGTCTACTCTCTCGCGCGGCAAACAGTGAAAACGGCCGGTCCAGAGAGTTCTCAGTTGGCCATCGTTTTGTACTTGGTTTTTTGGGAACAACTGTACACAGGAAAATCTCTAGATCCACGGAAGTGCATTTATTCTCTTCAGTGGAAATGTGGTGAAGTGAACATCGTCCCTTTTCATTGTCCGGTTGGCTCTCTGCTGCGTTTCGCCGGCGACGAGCAGAGATTTGCCGCAAGGCGACTGGCGGGTCAGCTCCCCCGCGGTGCTGTCTGTTGAAAGAAAGTCCCCTCCAGAGCGCATGCATGAGAAGCCGGCCACGCGCTTTGTAAAGATGTGCCCCGCCCTCTTTTTTCCTTTGTAGAGACGCTGCACGCATTTCTGGCTTGAAGTGTTGTCTTCGCCACTCCCTAGAAACGGAGCAGTGGTTTTCTGCGTCGGTTCTTTTGCAAAGAAGACAACATCTGGGCAAAGGTGTGTAAAAGAGCCCCTGCGGTGCGCTCTGTCCCCCCTTTTCTCTCGTACCCGACAGGCTCCTGCCTCTCTCTCCGTTCGTCGAACTCTCCTCACTGTCCTTCCCTGTTTGGTGTCTTTCGTTTTTTCTGGTTCGCGTCTTCGTCCCGATGGCGGCAAATATTGTCTTGCGGCTCCACCCCGCGGTCTCTGCGCCCCACACAGTGGCAGCCGGTTCAGCCGCGCCTTTCCGCCGCGCGAGTGCCGCCGTGCCGTTCTGTCCTTCGAGAGGAGACTTCTCGGCTTCCTCCAGCTGCGGCCTTCCTTCGCGTTTCGTGTCTCCCTCACTGTCTCCCCGCTTTAATGATCCAACAGCCCGTTCACGCTTCTCCGCCCGTCTCGCTGTCGCAGAGAGAAAAGGCCTCACGGCACCTTCCGAGGGCCGCCCCAGCCGGCGTTTTGCGTCTCTCCTTTCGTCTTCTCCGTCTTCCGGTTCTCCTTTCCTTCAGGCGTCCTCCCCGCAAGCTCTGCAATCTCACGCCTCTGCAGCCGTCTCCACCTGCCTCTCTCGCGCCTGTGCGTCTGCTGGCGCCTGCTCTGCGCTCCTCGAGGCCCAGAGAGGCTTCGCCGTCGGCGTCTTCCAGCGCACGAAACCGCATCTGAACATCGGGACGATCGGCCACGTGGACCATGGCAAGACGACGCTGACTGCAGCCATCACAAAAGTCCTCGCCGACTTGGGCCAGGCAGACTTCAAATCGTACGCAGAGATCGACAAGAGCCCGGAGGAACAGAAGCGCGGAATCACCATTAACGCCACCCATGTCGAGTACGAAACGGGGAAGCGGCACTACGGACACGTGGACTGCCCGGGACATGCCGACTACGTGAAGAACATGATTACTGGCGCCGCCCAGATGGATGGAGCCATCCTCGTCGTCTCGGCCTACGATGGACCGATGCCTCAAACCCGAGAACACATTCTCCTCTCCAAACAGGTATACGAGAGAAAGCGAGAGTGTGCACGGAGGGGGGGGGGGAATGCGTCCATGCCGACGGCGTCTTTCAAATGGGGACATGTGAAGAACGCGCGCGTGCGTCTGTTCACGGATATAACCGGGCGACACGGCATGCAGCGGAGCGTCTCCGCCCCTGGAAAAAGCAGCTAGAGCAAGGGGAAACAGACCGGAGCTCGTCGACACACAAACAGACAGATACACACATGCAAGCGGGTATGCATCTATACACGAATAAAACCCTCACCCTTGGGTGCATCCGTGCACGCGTCTGTAGATATGTGTAGATGCCTCTGGCGAAGTCCCTTCTGCTTTCTTGTCGCGCAACTGTGTCCCATTTGGGCTCTTGTTGCGTTTCGACGCCGCCGTCGCCTTTGTCCAGGAGCCAAGTGGAGATCGCGAAGCCCGAACAGAGCCCCTCGAGAACTTTCAGAGGCGGGGGTGCCATGTGCATGCACACGCATTGATACATACATACATATATGTATATATATATATATGTATATCTATATAGATATGTATATGTATCTCTATATGCTGATACAATACAGTTGCGTCGATGTGCGTTTGGAAATGCCTTTTCCGCGCTTCCTACGTCTGTCCGTTGCCTGGGGCTGTGCGGCGTTTCAGGTCGGCGTTCCGCGTCTGGTTGTCTATTTGAACAAAATGGATATGGTTGAGGATCAAGAGCTCGTCGAACTCGTTGAGATGGAAGTCCGGGAACTTCTCTCTTTCTACGACTTCCCTGGCGACGACACGCCCTTTGTCAAAGGCTCGGCGTTGAAGGCACTTAATGGAGACACTGGAGAGTACGGCATCCAAACCATCAAAGACCTTATGCAGGTAAAAAATTTCTTTTCCCACAGACCGCCTCCTCTCCATCGGCGCATGTGTCCACCCAGCTCTCTAGCGACTCATCTAGCTACAAATATATATATATATATATATATATATATATATATATATATCACTATATACATTTATATGCATATATACGTAGCATTACACGCTTCGGTCTTGAGGCTGCGCCAAAGGCTGGGACCGAGACGAAGAGTGTGTCTCTTTCGGTAGCTCCATACAGATGGGATGGGTGTAGGGATTGGTTTCTGTCCCTTTCACTCTGCGTCTCTGACTTGTGTTTTTCGTTTTCTCCTTTGTTGACTGCGCATCAGGCGTGCGACGACTTTATTCCTGAGCCGGAGCGAAAAGCGGATCTGCCTCTCGTCATTCCTGTCGAGAGCGTTTTGTCTATTCCGGGTAAGCGCTTGCGGCGTGTTTTTCTTTTTGCGTCATTTTCTCTGTTTCTTCTGTCCACCTCTTACGATGGCGTCCCGCTTCTTTCGCTGTCTTCGTCCAGGGAAGGGGACGGTTGCGACCGGCCGCGTCGAGCAAGGGACGGCGAAGATGAACGAGGCAGTTGAGATTGTTGGCGGGCGAGAGAAGCCGCTGAAGGCGCAAATTGCTGCTCTCGAGATGTTTAGAAAGACGCTAGACGACGCACAAGCAGGCGATCAGGTATGGAAGTGAACGAGGCCTCCACGGTTCCCCTGTGTCTCTTCCTTTGTGTCTCTTCATTCCTGCACGTCTCACGCAGACGGCTGGCCTCTGGCTGTGGCGCGGGGGCGATTGCCTCGCAGCTGCTAATGAATGCTATCCTTTTCTCTCCCGTTTCCCTTTTAAAGGCAGCGACGCGTTAAATTCGCTGTCTGTATTTCTCTTTTTGCCTGGGACACGCCGTCGAATATATTTTGGCCGCTGCGAGCTGTCCATCTTCTGCAAAACAGAAAACGTTGCAATGTGAGCACTGCGGCGACGCCTTCTCCGCTTTGCGAGTGTGTCCTTCGGTTCCGCTTTCAGGTCGGCTGCCTTCTGAAAGGCATAAAACGGGACGAGGTGAAACGAGGCATGGTGCTCGGAGCGCCGGGCTACCTCAAAACCTTCAAGAAGTTCGAGGCCGACTTGTACGTTCTGAAAGAGGAAGAAGGAGGAAGAAAGAAACCGTTCTTCTCCCATTATCGGCCGCAAGCCTTCATCCGAACCGGCGACATGGCCTGCACAATTACCCTCCCAGAAACCACAGAAATGGTAGGGCCCGCTTCTCTCCACTCGCGATTCTGTAACTCGTTCTTCCTTCCTTCGTCTCTTTCCTTCATCTGTCTCGTCCTTTTTCCGTCGCCCCTCGCGCATGTGCGTCCGTTTCTAGCGCTTCATGCGTTCCCCTCTATACGTCCAGGCACAACGTGTCTGTGCACGTACATGCATGCATCTGTACAGAAAAGCGTGCACATGCACGCGCAGGTGTGGAGGTATGTGCGTGTTTCTGTGTTGGACCTCAGTGTTGCTTTTCATCTGCGTGACGCTGTTGTCGCCCGTTCCTCTTCTTTTCAGGCTATGCCGGGGGACCGCGTCACATGCACGGTTGAGCTGCTGCATCCAATTGCCCTCCACGAAGGCCTGCGCTTTGCTCTGCGCGAGGGCGGCAGAACTGTCGCTTCGGGAATCGTGACCAAGCCTGTGCAGGAGAAGTAAAACACGGCGAGCGCCGAAGAAAACGTCGAGAATGGCGAACCGAGGAGAGGAAACCAGACAGAAGAAAGAGCCAAAGGAAACAGCGAGATCTCGCGGTTGACGAGCAGCTACGCACGTTGGTGAACGCGGAACACTGAAGAGGAGACGAGACGGCCTGGAGAGATAAACAGAAGAGGAGACTGGAGGACGCCTACCGGAGCGAAATGGAGCGAATCGTCGGGTGTAGAGGGGAACAGCATACCACAGGACAGGAGAATGACAAGGAGGAATCGGCGGTGAAAGGGACTGGTGTGTGCGGGAGTGGCCGAAGAACGGTTTCGTGTTTGCTTTCTTTCGACTTGTCTTCTTGTCGCGATCCCAACTTCTTTGACGTTTCTTCTGTTTGTGGCAGGCCTCGGGTGTATATACGGACAAACAAGGAGGCTCGGAGCCCCGTTCGTTTTCTTTGTTGTTTGCTAGAAACTCTCTGGCGGCCACGCGTCACTCGCGTGACATCTCTCAGGCTGCCGCAGATGTACCTTTCGCGCGTTCCGCGAAAAGAAAAGCTCTCCAGGAGGACGCGCACTGTTCCTCCACAGAAGGACTGCGACATGGAGACAGAGGGAAACCCAGAGAAAAAAGAGGAGGCCGAGAGAGGAACTGAGCAGGAGAGATGATGCCGTCACATCCTGGTCGGTGAAGCAACAGGAAGCCTGGTGCTGCGGTAGATAGTTGAGCAGCGACGGTGAGGCACGAAACCAGAAACAGACGCGGTGTTCGGACGAAGGTTTTAAAAGACGCAGGCCGCTTCGCTTGCTTTTCACCTTCAAGAGTTGCACGAAAAAACGTCTCACTCGGCAAATCTGTGTCGTTCGTTGGGACCAGCCTCGGTACTGGACTGAAAAAACACATCTCCCTCTCTCGCTTTTCCCCTCTCTCTTCCAGTCACGGTCTCCCTCTTCGCCTTTCGAGTTCCTGAGACTTTCCCTACGGTTCTCTTCTTGCCTCTCCGACGTGCATCTCCCCTTTTTCCGCGGATCCACCCAAAGTACAGGACGATGCATTCTGTACATCCCCTAGTTGGGGTGGTGTAGAGAAGAACCACAGAGGGGACAGCAGGTCGGCAATGTGTGGAGACAAGAGGCGAGGGACTTCCTCCACGGCCTGGGAACGCGCGTGCATTGCGCGAAGTTTGCGCAGCACGAACTGGTTTCTTCCTCAGGCTTTCATATAGCGAATGAAACAAAATCCGCAATGTTCGCTCAAAGTACACCAACCCATCACAAACATACATATGTCCGATGGCTTATTTTCGCCAACTGCCAAAGGAGGACATATATATATATATATATATATATATATGTATATAAAGAAGGGAAGAAATCCATATATGGGTATATGTCTCCAGATGCATGCGTGTGCGGATGCGTCGACTGTGTACATTTGTACCTCAGAAAAAATATGCAACTGCGTGTGTTTACCACTGTATTAACAAACAGGTGCGCACACTCCTGAATGGGCGTATATAGGGCGATGTGCATGGTGCAGTTTGGTATATCGATATCGGACGAGGACTTGTGCCGAGACTTGCGAGAACTGGAGACGGAACGTTCTCGAGGCGTCATGCGGCCCGACGGGGCACCAGGCGGTGACTTTTTCTTCAGTAATCTTCGAACGCCCACACCTGAAGAAAGCAAGAGCCAAAGGAAAGACAGAATTCGCCTCTCTCCATGCGGCCCCGCCGCCGACACTCTCTCACCATATCCCTCGGTTTTTGCTACACAGCGCATATCCGCCTCGTCCTTCGGTTTCTTTTCTACTCCATCGTAGGTTTGGGAGTCCATGCGAGCTCTCTTTTTGCCTGGGCTTTCCTTCGCGGCGAACGCATCACGCTCCGTCTCCTCTCGTTCCCTCGACAGATCTCTTCTTCCCTTTTCTTTTGTTTCCTTCTCTCTCGCGTTTCCTTTCCTTCCTCTCTCTGTCTTCAGGCGCTTCTCGAGGAGTCCCTCTGCGCTGTCTCTCCCTCGTTTTCTTTCCGCTTGTCCTTCCTCGAGGCGCCTCTCGTCGTCTTCTCACCTGGAACGCCTTCACAATAAAATCTTCGGAGGACGACAACACCGGCGAATTGAACGTCAGACAGCAGGACGAGCAGCCTCGCAGCAAATCCTTGTCGACAGAGATGGCGTAGTGGCCTCCGCCTCCAATTCCCAACACGTCGTGGTCTGTGTAGATGAAATAATTGTTCAGCTTGCTCCACCTGTAGACGTGGAGCGTCTGAAAACACACACACACGCACACAGAGAGTCGTCCAGGCACAAAACAGACAGGAATTTGCGGCAACACCCAAACAGGCGCGAAGCACACTGCGGGGACGCAAGGCTCCCCATGGCCGGCGCGCCGTTTCGTTGTCGCTTGCGGTCTTTCCCGTCGTTTCCTTCCTCTCCGCCGTCACCACTTCGCACGAGTACAACCGCAGACAAACGCGAGAGAAAGACGTTCGGCAAGAGACAGACACATCGCGTTTCTGGGGTGGAGGATTCTGCTGCCGGAGCGCCCTGTTTCGACAAACACCACGCGAAACGATGCACCCTTTCGGTGGACGTGAGGGAACGACCTTTCGCGCCTTTCTTCCGAAGAAGGCGCATCGCCGAGAGCCACCCACGGAGTCTCACCGGGTGCTCGGGATCCATTTTTCCGTCAGGGCCTTTGAAGGTGAAGACAAACGTCTCAGCTGCGGGGGCGCGAAGAACACAGCCGCGACAAAAGCCACACAGGGAAAACAGCGAGGCATGCAGAGAGCGCGCCGCGGGGGAAAGGCGAGCGTTCGAGGTACAGGCGAGAAGAGAGGCACACAGCTGACGAACGCCTTCTCCCCAGAGGAGGTATAAAATCCAGTCGAGCGTCATATCGCAGCAGTTCCGCTGGGAAAAAACCCGATGGGCCGCAGGCTTTGCACGTCTGCGTACGTGGCAGAAGGACGGGAATGTTTACCTGAGCCGTAGTATTTCGCGCACTCGCGAATCTCACTCAGAAACGCCCCGAAGAGGATGCCCCGGGCATCTTGCAAAAACAAGAGGCACGGACCGCGGTTGGAACACTTCCGGTAGAATCTGGGAAACGGAGAAAAGCGAACGCGGTTTCGAATCAGACTGTCTGAAGACAAGGTCGGTTTACGGATTAGACATTGGAAAAAATCGAGAAATCCAGACCTCGGCCAGCTCGCACGAGAAACGAGCGGGTCTCTCGCCCGCCGGTGACGGTGATCTGTGTACCCGCATACCGTAAAATGTTGAGGCATCCACTGGGCCGTGCAAGCGTATGTCCTATGCACATTTGTATGCAAAGAGTTACACAGATTCAAGCGTTGATATGTACAGTCTGGCATATGGAGACATGTGTACATACATGTTGCCAAGCACGGAGCATCGATCGAAAAAAGCATCGTTTAGCTCCAGCAGGATGGAAATGCTGCGTGGACAGAAACAAGACAAGCCTTACGTGTTGAGGGAGATGCCGTTTAATTTGTGACAGAAAGCGAGAGACCATCTTTTCATCGTCAGCATCAGGGGAAGGTGCACAGCTAGCTGAAGCAGCAAGAGGAACGGCGGTCCAACAGGCAAAGACACATGCAGAAGGCAACGCGTGTGCAATTCTTGCAAAAATCCGCCGCGTTTTTTTGACCTACGCACGCCGCGGCCTCCACTGTCGCTCCCTCCTCTGTCTACACTGCCGTGCACGGAAGGCTACCCATCTATCTACATCCCTGTCTTCCCCTCTGTCTCCTTCTCTCCCCCGCTCTGTACCTCTCGCTCTCTCCATCTATCTCTCTGCGTTACGCAACAGGAGCCGTGGAACCGGAGTGTGTTTGGCCACACAGTTGGGTTGGGGACGGGAATACCTGGCCACGCAGCCGACGACGGCGGGAGAGCAAATTTCAGTTTTGATCGGCAATCGCCGCGGGAGGAAACTCTGAATCTTTCCGACTTCGCTCTGGGCTTACTTGCGAGACGACGGCGTTGGAGAGGAGCGCCGGAGCGCCCTCAGGAATATCGAAATCGGGCAGAGGCAGCGTGAGCGTTGAACCCTTGCCAAAGGACTGCGGCCTCGTCATCTCTTCCTGCTCGGGCTCGCCGGCGCAGAAGATGTCGCCCGCGCGCTCGGCGGATGGCGACTGACCGCTGTCGGCAGCGGCGCCAAGCCACCCGTCGCTAGCTGATCGCCGAGACTGCATCAAGAGAAACTGGTAGAGAGAGGGAGAGACCGCCTTGGCCGCGTCTCTGTTGTCTCTGTCTCCTTCCGCCTCCCCGGACACGGGAGAGCCTGCGCTGCGGAGACGCGGGTGACGCGACGGTGAGTGCGGCCGCCGAGGCAGAGCGATCGACGCAGAGGACGCGGTGCGGAGAGGCCGCGAGCCTGCCACGTCGGACGAGCGACGAGACGCGCGAGAGCTTGCACCATGCTGACTGTCGCCGACTGCCTCGTCGCTCCCGACGCTGTCGAAGCTCTGGAGCGAGTTCGAGGGCGAACTGAGAGAAAGAGGGACATGGGCAGCACGCGAAGCAGAGAGCGAGAGATGAGAGAAGGACAAGGGCGGGAGAGACAGTGACTGCAACCGCTCGCTTCTCGCCGCTTCTCTGTTTTTCGCCAGCTCTATAAAGTCCTGCATTCTATGCTTCGCCCTTTCCTCGGGTTCTCCCGTTTCCGTGCTTCCTGAGGTTTCCGCCGTGTACCTGAGAGCCACCAAATCTTCGTCGTCCTCCTGGAAGATGGCCGAACGGGCAAACTCTGCAGCCCACCGCCCGACGAGCACGTCTGCCGCGCCGAGACAGCAAAGCAGTCAAAGTCGCACGCACCGAAAATCGTCAGCGAACGAGTCCGTGGCGGGGGAGCGAGGGGAACAGAGACGCGAAAATGAAAAAGAGAACGCGATGAACTCGAGACGATAGGCACGGAATGGAGCGGAACCGGTCTGAGAGGCACTGCCCCGCCTCGGGTGAAAAACGGGGGAACGAAACAGGCACGGACGAAAGAGAAAGACGCGCAGTGCAGAGCCTAGACACCCGTCCGGGGAAAGCGCAGCTCGGACAGATGGGAAGGCAAACACAGAGAAGGCAACGCTAGATGCTGGGGGAACAGAAATCGGGAGACACGCAGCAAAATCCCTAGAACGTATCCGAAGTGGAATACCCTTAGTAGGATACTGGAATCCAACAGCGTGAAGAACTCCGAGCGGGAACTCACTGGAATTCGAAGGAATGTGCGTAGCAACAACTCGCACGTTTCGATGTTCTGCCTGCACAGCCACAAACAGACACCAGTACGCTCTCAGCTCCTCTTTCGCCTCTTCTTCCGCACCGGCAGCCCGTGTGCGTTCGGTCTTGTCTCGCTTTTCTTTCCCGGGGTGCTTCGCTGTCCCGCAAGAGACGCGACGCTTGTTCGGCGTCTCCTAAAAGAAAGAAACCAAACCCCCGTCCTGCCTCCTCGTCCATCTCCTTCCCTCCCCTTCTCTCCACGTGTGAGTGTCTCTTCTCGTGCTGGTGCGTCTTCTGCTACGGCGGCGGTCTGAGCCTGTTCCTCTCATCCTCTCCCCCGGAGAGTTTTCTTCTGGCCTTTCGGGTCACTCGCGACTTTCCTCGAAAGGAAAACGCGTTCTCACCTGGCAGTGGTCAACGAACTTGATGATGGCCCGCGTGAACTCCTGAGCGAGCTCCTTGTTGAAGAACCCAAAGAGAACGAAATTGACGTCTGTGTTTCCTCTGCATCGCGCACATTGCCGCAAGGCGACAAACGAAACGAAGGGACTCGACTCGGTGGGAATCGCGCAGCAGATCGGGAACCTCACAAAGACGCCGCCGCCTCGCGTGTGCGGCCTGCGCCCAGTCGCGACAAGCAAGGCGAAAACGGCCCCAAAGAGCACCAGGACACCACGCGCTGCACGCCCGCTCCGCGGCACGTCGCTCCGCCGCTGCTTCAGACGCCCGAAGCTTTTTTTGAGGCGAAAACGCGTGAAACTCTTTGGCGACAAGAAGAAAACGCACGCGTCTCGAGAGCACCTCGCCACGCCCCTCCACATGCCGTGAAAGACGCAAACTGACCTACTCAACCTCGCGGGACTTACTCCAACTGCGGCAGCGGGCGCTTCGCACGCACCCGCTTAGCGTCGGTGCGAGCGCGGGGGGAGCGCCTGTCTTCTGCGTCGCTCCTTCTTTCCTCGCCCGTCGTCTTGGCGACGCGATGGCCTGCCTCGTGGAGAACCTCCGGGCCCCTCCACTTGGCCCAGAAGTCCACGAGGCCCGAAGCGCCGCGCGAGAGCAGCCGAATGGGCGAGAGCGCGAACGAAGTGTGTGAGCCAGGCAGCGGCGTCTGAGAGGCGGCGTTGCGGTCCCCGTCGCCTCCGCCTCGCAGAGAGGTCTGGAGAGAAGCCGAGGGCGAGGTAGGCGGCGGGGAGGCTGGAGAGGCGGACACTGCCGACGGCGACGAGACTGTGGGGGGTGAAAGGGACGACAGTTCTTTCCGAGGCGAAGGCGACGATGCGCGCGACTCAGCGGCGACAGCGAGAGGAGACACAAAGAGCGACGCGAGCTGGTGACCTTGCGAGGAAGTGGAGACGTGCTCCGGCTCACGTGAGGCGAGAACGGCTGCAGGGGCGTGTGGCCGAGCAGAGTCAGCATCGGAAGACCGCACCGAGTCGACGAGGTCGGCACGAAGAAGTCCCTTTCTCTCATGATCTCCGAACGCCGAGGAAGCGGCATTGGCGTCTCCAGTCTGGGAAGAGGAAGGGAGTGCAAGGGCGTGCGCCTGCTCGGAGGCCGCACTGCCGCCGCCGTCCGCAGCTGCACATTCAGTGCTCTCCGGGAGAAGAGAAGACGGAGCGACGCCTGAGGACAAAGGAGGGGGGACGGCGAGGTGCTCGGAAGAAGCAAACGACGAGAGGGGAGAGAGAGGCGAGGAAAGAGGCGTGCAGTACGCCGAGGCGACCGGAGCAGAGGGTCCATTGGAGACAGTTAATGATGCGGAAAATCCGGTGTTCGCGGCAGAAACTTTGGGTTGTTCCTCTCCTGCCGCGCTCCTTTTTGCGTCCTCTGCTGCCTGAGGTCCGTGTGTCTCTGATGCCCCTGCACTTTGTTGTTCTGCAGCTGTCTTCTCCCCAGCCGCAGTCTGGCCACCTTCCCCTGCGTCGCTCTCTCCTCTCGCGGATTCCTCCGGCAGTTGCGAGGGGCCGTGCAAGGTGGTGACGAGAAGTTGGATGAAGACCGTCGGCTGTCGACTGAGGGCGACAGGCACTTGGCGAGCCTCCAAACTCCGCCCGCGCCTTCCCGCTCCTTCCCCACTCGAGCAAGGAGACAGACCTTCGTCTGCGTGGCGCGCCGTCTCGCCGAGGGAGCAACCCGAGGCCGAAGCGGATGGCCACAGAAGCGGAGATTTTGCAAACGGAGTCGGACTCGAGGGTAGCTCATCGTTGACGGAAGGCGGGGGACACACGCAGGCACACTCGACAACGTCTGTCAGGCTCACGCACAGGAACGGGGCGATTCCGGCCCTTCCGGTGCTCCCCGGGGAAGCGTCGGCTGCAGGAGAAAGAGACAAAAAAAGCGAAAAAGGTGCCGGAAAAAGCGAATAAGGCCCAGCAGTCTCACGGCGCCTCGCAGGCCTACGGGGAACGACCGTCTCACGTGGTTCTCTCCAATCGGGGTTATTCCGACTTCTCTTTCGCCCCCTGTTTTCGATGCGCGTCTGTCGCAGTGTCTCGGCCAGGGGTCGCGGAAGTTCCCGAGCTTTGCCTCGCGGTCGCGCTCAAACGCGAGGGAAGAATTTCGCGGTAGGAGACACGCAGCCTTCACAGCCGCCCACTTTGGTCTCTCTGCGAAAAACAATCTGCAAGCGCGCCTTCACCTCTCACGGCTTCGCCGTCCTCCACTAGTGTGTACTCCTGTGGGTGTTTACAGGGCGGCTAGGTGACACGAAGGCATCACTTCTTGCCCCTGTGGCCCAGCTCTGTCCCTACCTTTTCGAAACTTTAGAGCCTCGCGCTCGAGCGTGAGGATCCCGGGGACGAAGGCGTCTTTCTCGACGTAGAGGCAGCGGGCCTCGCCTCTGTTGAAGGCGAGTTTGTCTTCAAGTCGCTCCTGTTCCTCCTGCCAAAAGTCGAGCAGTGCGGTGCCTCGCCGGCTCAGACTTTCCTTTTGCTTTTCCTCGGAGTCGTGCACCACCGTCCAGGGATGTGTCTCCTTCCCGCCCTCGGTCGTCACGTGCTTCTCCGAACCGGGGGCCTCGTCGCCACAACGATTTGCCTTGTGAGAAGCGAGCGACGGAGGCAGGCCTGGAGACAGGTCCGCGGGGAGGCTGCGGGCGTCAGGCGCATCTCCCTCTTCCACAGCTGACGAAGAAGAAACGGAAGACGAGGAAGGCATGGAAGAAGACGAAAACGGTGGTGTGGCGACGCCCGTGTCTTGGGCGTCTCTGAGCTCCTTGCCTCCGAGAGGACACCGGGGACTTCCGGTGTCCCCAGTGCGACTGGGCTCCGTGAACCTCTTCCTTCCCTCTTTCCCCTCTGCGCGGGCGTCGTCTCCCGACCCCCTCTCTCGACTCGACTGGAACGCAGCGCGAGCGGCAGCCGCAGGCGACCTTGGCGTCTCCTCTCTCTCCCTCTTATCCCCGAGTGCATCCTCCGGAGAGGCTGTCACCTGCTGCGGCATGTGCACGCCAAAGTGGATGTGCGGAGCCTGCAAGGCAGGTTGAGAGGACGGTGCGGAGCGTCCGCCGCGAAGCGAGGAAGGGGTGGGGTACAAGCCACCAGGCAGACGGGACGAGGGCTGCACGGGCGCAGAAAGGGGCGGCTTCGGGCCTCCCGACCCCCCTCGCTCCGCATGCGAGGAGTCCGCAAACGAAGCAGAAGGAAGCGAGGAAGAAAGAGAGGAGGCAGGTACAGAAGAGGAAGCAGTCTGGTAGGGGGAGTCCACCGAGGACGAAGAAAAGGACAACCGTTTCTCGCGCAGGGAATCTGGGGCAGCCCCAGGTTGGAGAATTGCTTCTCGGATGCTTCCTGGCTGAAACAAAAAGTGGGGAGGAAGCGTGACCGTCGCGCTCCGAGTTCGCAAACTCCCATCTCCAGATGAAGCGGCCGACGCGGCGTACGGAGGCTCACCAGGGCGAGGCGCGAAAAAGATATGAGAAGAGGCAGGAAGGCTGCCTGGCCCAGAAGGCGAGGCAGGTGGGTGGGCGATGCTCCCCTGGCAAGCGCAAGAGGGGACGGTCTCCACTTCGTGCGCCTGGCGAGGCGAGAGGGACGACGCGTGCCTACAAACGAGAGAGAGAGAGGACAGCCGCACATCCGCGCCAAACGGGGCGAAACAAAGACGCTAAGAGCGCCAGTGAAATGCGCTGACACCAAGACCGCACAAAGCCCACACGGAAAGATCGGAGTTAGCCCTCGACACAGAGATGTGCAAGAGCTGGATCGCCTAGGCCAAATCGGTGAAGACTGCACGGCCACGGAACGGCACAAAACACGAAAGAGAAGCGTATCGAAACAAAAAGAAACCAGGTGAAACCCGCAGAGAAGCAGGAAGGCACTTTCATAATTGAGAACACAGGATCCAAAGATTCGACCGTTCCCTGCCGTCTCGCGTTCGTTCGCCGGGTGTCTCGTGTCTCGCGACACGGTTCACCTTTTCTCCCGTATTCTTCCCCTCTGCGTCTCGTCCTTGCCTTGCTTTCTTCCCCTCTGTTTCTCGATTTCTCTCGCCTTACCGCCTCCACAGGAACGAGGACGCCCACGTCGCGGACCGTGAAAGGGCCGAAGGCAAGTACGCTCCCAGGCGCCCCGACGAAGCAGCAGACGGCGACGGCGGGGCACGCGTCTGAGACCCAGCCTCTTCTTCGCTTCCTCGTCGGCATCTTCGTGCGTCTTGTCCGACATGCGCTTCGCTGCGCGGATGTTCCCTGGGGGAGGCGTATTCTTGCTCGCCTCCCCCGAGAGAAGAGGCAGAAGCAAACGACGCGCGAGCTCCGCGGCCTTCCCCTGGGGACGCGACCGCAGACTGTTCGGCCCCCATAGCTGCGCGTCCCTCTCTGAGCAGCGCAACAGGACGGGAACTCAGTGGTCGGAGCGCAAACGCCGGGGCGGGGGAAGAAGGCCCAAAAGAAACAGGGCGCTGGGTCCCTAAAGAGCAGGCTGTCGGCTTCCCTCTGCGAGGCGCGGAGACAGGCGCATTCCCTGCTGCGGTGCCGCTCTTCGCGAGGGCTTCAGGAAGGGAAACGTTTCGAGGCAGCAAGGAGCGGGAGAGAAACGGAGACGACCGTTGTGGATAGGGAGAAGACGGCGAAGAGACACGTGCACTTTCTGTCGCCTGCGAGTCGGGGTCATACTTAGGCGGGCACCTGCGGTTCCCGGCCTCTGTTTCTGGCGAGCTGGTGTGTCGACGCACCGTTTCCTTCTCTCGAACGGAAGCCTCGGGACGAAGCGAAGGCCTCTGACAACTCGCGTTTGGCTGTCCGGCCGGCCGGTCCTCAGGCGAAAAAAGAAACGACTCGTACGCAGAAAGCGAGGGCGGCAGAGACGAGTGATGGCGCGAGGCAGAAGACGAGGGAAGCGAAGAAGGACCGGAGACGGGGACAGAAGAACCGGGATAGGAAGACGCACAAGACGGCTGTGAAGGCGCCGAACGCGAGACAGGATGAGCGGAGGCAGCAGGCACGTCGCGAGAGGACGAAGCGGAAGAAGGTGAACGGGAAGACGGCTGCGAGGGCGACGGAGGATCGAGGCGAACGTGGAGGACGCCTGACAACTCGGAGGCGAATTGGAGGATGGCGTCGGCAGAGAACATCCTCTCTCGCGTCCCTCGTCTGCTCACGTCGGAGGCGGAGACACGAGAGCGAGAATGGGGAGAGAAGAGCAGTCGCCTGAAGAACGGACGCCGATATATTCAGCATTCACGGACGCGAAACACCTCACTTCGTTCCAGGAAACAGAAAGGCCCGTCGAGGAGCGGGTGGGTCTCTCCCTCTCTCTGACGCAAAAGTGTTGTGTGAGAAGGAAACGCCGGAACTGCACTTCCGGCCAGCGTTTCGCGATACCAGAACTGCTACGCAGATATGCATGGACTCGACGGAAGTCGACGTGGACTTCTGGATTGCTGCTTCAGAGAGAGGGCGACTGAAAAGGTGAAGCTGCGAGATCTACGTCCACTCGAGAAAACGGCGCTTTCTTCTCCAGTGGTGCTTCGCCTGTCTCCCCGTCTCGCTCGTTCTTTCCGTTTGCCTGGCTCCCGTTGACTCTCCTGCGTCTTCCTTGCATGTGTGTATGTGCGCGCTGCTTTGCGCCGCTGTGTGTCTCTGTCTGCCCCCGGATCTTTCTCTCATAATCCCTGCTTGTTCTTTCCCGGTCCGTGTCCCTCGCGCTGGGTGGATCTGTCGGTTTGCGCTGCCCATACGTGCCACCAAGGCGCCTTGTTGCACTTGTGAATCCCCTCACAAAGAAACGAAGGCGGCGCCGAAAGACAGCAGCGTCTCGAACGGCTCAGGCCAGCTCCCTGCTCGTCTGCCAAGAGACCAGAGGCTGGTCCGAGAAGACACGGCGGGAGGCGGCGGGAGGCCCCGGCGCACCCCAACCAGACAAGGACGAAAAACGCGAACTGTGGACGGCGCCCGACGAACAGAAGCGTTCCGAGGGGGACGGGGCGAAGCATCAGGAAGCGAAACCACACAGCCTTTTAAAACCGGACACGCCTGGGAGCGGTAGACCGCCAGCCAGCGATGCGGCCGGTGGGGCGAGGAGAGCGGGAACGAAGGAGAAACACGGGAAGGAGAGAAACACGGGAAGGATTGCGGACAGGCAAAGAAGAGAAGGCGGTCGCCGTGGAGAGAGGACAAGCTGCAAGAGAGGAAAAGCAGTCGAGAGTGGACTATGACCACCAGACACACGGCAGCTGCGAGGCGAGACACATGAAAAAGAGACGGAGCGCTCGAGCCAGCCTACGGGTAGCGGGAGGAAAGATTGGTTTCCAGGGAAATAGCAGAAAAAAAGGAAGGGAAGAGCCTTTGACCTGCTATACCGAGTTTTTTTTGGAGAGGAAAAAACGAAAATGAGCAGCTGCTTCGTTTTTGCCGGCGAGGCGGGAGAGCAGGGCTGGCCTAGTTAGAGAGCGGCGGCGAGAGGGACGAATGGTGAAAAGGCGGCGAGAGCCTGAACCAAATTGGCATTCGTGGCGCTGGATTAAAGAAAAGACGGTTCGGCGTTTCGTAAGATGGAAAAGTGCACATTCGACCTAACGGAACAGCGGCGTTCTTTGGCTGTTCATACAGCCGGGGTTTCCTTTCGCCGCATTGGCAGCTGAGGTTCAAAAGGTGACACCGGACGACGGAGAGCCATTCTCGGGTTTTTCCGATTTCCCTGTTCCTCCCTCCCATCGCTTCTCCTTTTCCAGGACGAGAGACCCGAAGAAAACATCCCCAGCAAGTAAGAAAGGGGTAGGATAGACGGGATTTCCCCGTTCCCGCGACACGTTCCGTTCCTCTCGCGGTGTGTAAAAAATGTAGGGGACGTGAGCCTCGCCGCTTGGCTGTCGCGCACGCCTGCTCTTTTTTTCCGGTTTCCGGACGTTGGACGGAGCACTCGCGCCTCTGGTGAGGAGGTCTGCTCCGCTTCGAGACTGTCCGAGACACAAAGCGCCTCAGACTGGTCAACGGAGGGCGTTTTGGTACTTGCGGGAGGTCGTGTGCCCGACCACGAAAAAGGACGCATTCGAGTTTCTTCACAACACCTGCAGAGAAGAATGCCCGAGCCACGTCGAGCGCCGGGCCTACGCGCGGAGGCGAGAGTCCCTCTCGCAGAAAGCGTCGCCTTTGGAGACAGACAGACACTTCTTCGTTTCTTGAGAAATGGACGGCATCCCTGTTTCCAGCCTGTTTTCCCCAGGTAGGCAACAGCCACGAGGGAGCAACGAATTCAGAAGACAGGGAAGGACTATAGAAAAGTCGGCTTCACAAACTGCTTCGAATCCGCAGGACAAAGAACCGGGCAACGCTGACTCGCCACAAATACGGGCGAACTTGTGTATGATGAGCTGTGGTGCAAGACTGACAATATCAAGGGAGTGGGGCTAAGATTGCTCCGATGGAAATTCACAACGAACACCTGCAACGCCTAGAACATATCCGATGTGGAAGAACCTCGAAGTCTTAGGATGTTGAAATGCACCAGTTCCGGTGTCTTTGGCAGTCCACTGCGGACCTAGTTTCGGTGTAGTCTCCCAAACTCGATCACAAGGCATTCGAATAGATCGAGTGGAGCGGTCTTCGCTTGCTGACCGAGAGGGCCTAACCGCGGTTAGACCGCCTTCACGTCCGTTATACCATAACAGGATCTAATCCTCCTTGAGAGACTCGACAGGCACTAGAGAGATAGCGTGCCTGCTGATTTCCGTGAACGGAGTTTGCTGTAGATCATATTTTTTCGGTCCCATGGTCTGTAGTAAGTTGACATTAAACGTATCCAGTGTAGGGTTTGAATGCTCCACTGACACAAAAAACGACGCCAAATAATTACTCGTATCACTCTAGCATTTAGATATACTTCGGAAGCATCTTGTGCCCTTGCTATCGTTCCGGCAAACAAAGACATTTAAGAGCGAAACCACTAGTCGTCGTATATATTCCCCAGTAAAAGTGCACCCACGATACCGAGTATGCCTCCAGATTTGAGATACATACAGCCAAGCCCTCTATGATTCCGGTACGAGAAACAGAGAAAAAGAAAGGCAGAGAGATACCTCTTCTGAACGATGCTGGCAACGGCCAGCGACAACCTCGATCACAAAACGACGTTTTCAGCGTTTGTTCACATTCGCGCAAATCGAGAACCTGCCGCCGCCTCGAAAGCAGAGTTCCGCACCTCGCACAATACTGAGACATTGCCCGTTGGAAGTGTTTTTCTTTGTGGGACTGAGAAACCTTCAACAGACAGCTCCTAGGTCTAGGACGCGTGAGAGAGCAGAGGAAGGCTTGTCGAGTCTTGCAGGGGAACCACCTTGTTACCTTGGGTTCAGCAGAGAATGATATCTACATCACTCGTTGTAGGAAAACGTACTTGCCACTGCCTCTGATATGTATGTACTATGTATGCATATATGTAATATATATATATATATATATAGGTGTTGTGTGTGCCTGCTGCACAAACGCAAATGAGGAACTTTCTTGGGCTGCCGGGACATGACAAAAGGTGTGTTTAAGACCCGTTTACATGCGTTCATTTTAATGTGGAGTTTAGCCGGAAGCTGGAATCGTTATTAAGCGCCAGCTTGTCCTGGACACTGGATCCATGAGCGTGGACATTGTAGTTCTGTTGAATATGTTTACACACTGCTGCAAATCACCTCCTTTGTTTCCAAGTGCCGTTCAAATGTTGCCCTGCTGAGGCGACAGAAGGCAGTTGTCTGTGTGCGTTGAAATCGCAGCGCAAACGTCCCCGGCGATTTGAATCGTTTGCCGTTATCCACACTCGCAGACAAGACAAACGTACATACAGTGCATACATTGGGTAGATTCATTTGCTCTGTCTCTGGATGCATTCACATGTGAGAGAGTGCTAGTTGGCGAGTGCGAGTGAAACATCCAGGCAGGTGGTGTGTTCCGACGGAATCTCGCATGTCCGAAAGGAGAAATCGAGAACCGTGGCATATGTTCCTCTCCGCCACTGTGCGGCATGCCGGGTTAAAAGTAGCCGATAACTTTATCATGTGAAGATCTGAAACACGCGTGCCACGGAGTCCTTGCTGGGTAACCCCCCGACCGGCGGAGCGAGCCGGTATGCCGTCGCAGAGGGAAACCAGGCGCAGGAGAGAGATGCGCCGCTAACCTGTCGACAGCGCGCGCCTGACATCGCCTGATTGCGAGGATCCCAGAAAACCTGTCGATGCAAAAATCCCTGCCGCTCGTGTGTTTTTGTGTGTGTCGCTTCCGTTTTTATTCTCAGCACTCAGGACCAGCGGAGGGGAAGGCCGCGGCGATTTCGGGCCCCAAACTGTGCGCGAGCGGCGGGAGAGAACGCCTGATTGCTGCAGACTCTCCAGGCTCCTTTTCCCGTCTTTCCAGTTTCCGGAAACACCGTCTTTTGCCCGTTTCCCGCGGAGAAGTGACCCGAGAAGGCTTTGTGCTCGCCGTCCGAGCGCGCGCGCCATCGGCGCGGCAACGGCTTGTGTATCACCGTGAGCGGAGAGAGAGAGTGGTGTTCTGTCGCATTTCTCATGGAGCGGATCGAGCCGGTCTCTCGACGCCGCCGCGGCGCACACTCTGTTCCTTGCCTTCTGATTCACGGGAACAATCGCACACGTTCAAATCCTTCCACTAGAGAGCGTTTACACTGCCACGCCCCGGGCGAACCGAGAGAGCTTGGACGAGTCGCGGCTTTCCCCTCGATATCCTGCCAAAAGCGCGGAGGGCCGATGTTCTTTTCGCGTTCCCGTAAGAGAGCGCGCCGGTCATGCAGCCGTAAATGGGGCGGGCACAGCTTTCCGTCGCGGCCGATCGAGCGTTTTCTTCCCCGAGAGAGGCAGAACCCGTTTGTGAAGTTTCGCGGCGCAACCACACCTATTTTTGATCAGTCGAGAGGAAAGGGATATGCACAAGAATCAAGAGAAAAAACTCGAGGACTCGTCACATTTTGTCGTTCGCGTCGAGAGAGCATTGCGTCCCTAGGCGGGATCTTCAGGGGAACGGGAACGCACAGAGAGGAGATCCTAGGCCTGGTCGCAGGTTCTTTTCTTGCGCCTCTCGCGCTCATCTCAGCGTCGACAGTTCCAGTGTAACTTCTTTTTTCCGCATCGTCTCTCCTGAAGCTGCGCAAAATTTCTTCAAGGGAGCTCGACTGTGTCCACTTTTGGGTCGATCCGGGCGGGCTGTAGTTCCGCGAACTCGTCCCCCGTTTTTTTTACCCTACCCCGGACCGCCCGTGTTTTCTTGTGGAAGGAGAAAAAAACGAGGCAGGTTGAGAATCACAGAAAGAGAGAGAGCTAGAGAGGCACGACGCAGCTGTCAGGCGACCGTCCATGACCGATTAAAGGGACTTCTTTCAAAACAGACGGGAGTTACGGGCCTTCCTCTCTCCCGCCCAACTCGATTGTACCGCTCGTCGCTTCCGCGAGGAAGCGAGAGAAGCGTGTGTGAAGGACTGAGGAAGGGAGACTCCTCGTGACAGGTATCTTTTCGCCTCGACCTCTGTTTCCGGTCGCTTTTTCTTCCTCTCACCACTCGCTCTCTGAACACGCGCTTCCTCCACCATGGGGCGCCTTTGGCGATCCCCGACTCTGCTTTCCCCTTCTGCCTCCCTCCTCCTCTCTTTCCTACTCTCTTCTCTCCTCTTCTTCCTCCTCTCTGCTCCGCCTTCTATCGCTTCGTCTGTAACAGAGACGCCGGACGCTGCGCAGCAAGGCTCTGCAGGAGCGAGTCTCCACGGAGAAGGCCACGAACCGAGCCGGAGGCAGGCAGAAGGCGATGCCAACCTAAAGCACGCGACCCAGCAGAGCGCTTCGGACTGCGAGGCTCAAGGCCAGAGCCCGTGTCCTGCCTTCGCTTCGCGGGCGCCTAGCGTCGAGTCCGCGAGCCTCCCGCGCGCCTCCGACCCGCAGCTGCCGTCCTCGCCTTCTGCGCGCTTCGATGACTCCTCCAGCGACTCGCCCTCCCTTCTGTATGACACGTCTCGCGACCCACGAGACGCGCACTGCGGAGGGAAGACAGGTTGTGCAAGGCCGAAGAGAGCCCGGTTGTCGGCCGGTGCCGCTTCGGCGAATGCTGCGCCCACGGACGCGATGTGGAGTCTCTTAAAGAGGACTGCGACGGCGGTTGAGAGCCCCGTTCCGTTTGACTCGGAGCTCTTCGTTCCACGCCTTCACTCCCACAGTCTCTCGGACGAAAGAGACGACGAAGTCCACCTTTCCCAGAGCCTAGACGAGCTGTCGACAGAACGGGGCTTCCCCGACCCTGCCGACGAGGCGACAGACGCCTCTCTTGCTTTCCACTTTTTCAACCCTCTGTACGTGTTTTTTCCGCCGGGGTCCTTCGTAGTGGATCGCGAGAACCAGACCTCGTCAGGGACAACGACCGCGGTTCCCTTGGTGTGGGGCGCGCGCTTCACGTCGCCCTACGCGACCGCTCAGCGTGGCCGGTCGCCTGAAGCTGCAGCGGCGCACGCGGCCTCTGGGAGGACGTTGAAGAAGTCGGACACGCCCGAAGGCAAGCGGAGGCGCCACCGGCGAGAGCATGGAGACCCACCAGTCCACGCAGACGGGCACAGGTCACTGCCCGACGACCAGGAAGGCGCCGATCCGACGAACTCACGTAGCCGACACGCCTCAGGCAGCTCTGTGGTTGACCGTTCTTCTGCGTACCCCAAGAGTTTTTCCTCGCTTGCAACCACTGCTTTCGATTCGGGTTTTCTGCAGACACCTGAATCTCTTCTTTCTTCTTCGCATCTCACGCCTGCCGAGACACCTGCTTCTTCGACGCACGCCTCCGTCCTCGACGCTCCTGCCTCTCCCTCCTCTTCCGCGTCCCCCCCTGGCGGGATGCATGCAGATGTGTCCGCCTCCGCCACGGTCTCTACGCCGCGCGCGTTGCGATCTCAGAATCCGGCCGGGGGCTCTCCCTCTCGCGACAGTCGCGAGTCGGCCTCCGGGAGAGGAGCTTCTCTGCTGGCAGCCGCTTCCTCCCGCGCAGCGCGCCTGCCTCCCACGTCTTTTTTCTCCGTCGTCTTTCCCCCCTTGCACACCCTGGAGACTGCCGCGGTGGTGACCGACCTGCGGCGCCTCGGCGAAGACGCGTTGTTCGACGCGGAAGCTGTGCGTCACCAGGCAGTATGTGGGGGCCTCTTTCACTGGCTGAAGCCGGAAAAAAAGGGCGGGTCATCCGACTTTGGGTGCGTCTGGGACCGGTTCGCAGATGCGTTTGAACGGACGCTTCCGGCGGACACGCCTTTGCCTTTCCGACCCGGCGGGTTCACCTTCAAAACCCTCGACACGGTAAATCGGTGGTACAGCCGCTTCCAGCATCCTGGGCCGACAGCCGGCGAGGCCAAGAGCGATCGGAAAAGCCGTGAGAAGCTGGAAGGCACCCGGCGGAGCCCACCTCCCGAGCCGCCAGAGGCTGCCGGCGGACGCGCAGGAGACAGCAGCGCAGGCCTCGAGGAGTCCGACGACTGGGAAGGTTCGTCGTCCAGCGGGTTCCAGGCGTCGGGGGGGTCGAACGGGGGCGACAAGAAGACGCTGCAGAAGACGGCGGCTCGTCGCAACTCTGCGACAAACATCTTTGACCGAAGCCAGGCGTTTCTGAACAAGGCCAGCCGCCTGCTCGGAAAGCGCCTGACCAGCTTTGTCTGGGGCCTCGTCCAGCGCCTCGTCGCGGAGCTCAAGAAGCAACAGCGAAACGGAGGACCGTTGAACTTGGGGAAAGCCGTCAACGCAGTGATTGAGGCAGAGAATGTCACCAACACCGACGCCATGGAAAACGCCATGTTCATTCGTAAGCGAGTGGAGAGCGCGAGGATAAGGGAAGCGGAGGCAGAGGAAAACGGTGTGAAGGGAGAAGGACAGCCAGGGTTTCCAGTGTGCTGGGATACACGCCGAGCGAACACGAGGCACGCGACATTTCTCCGAGGAGGGAGGTCGACACCGACCGTCCGAACACGGTGGCCGAGGTCTCTCCATTCGGCGGAACAGATTTCAAAACGCAGAGAAGCGAAGAGACACAAAGAGTAAAACAAGACACGCGCGGGAGAGACACGCGTCGAGAGACGAATGCAGGGAAGGACAGCGAGTCTTGGGAGTGGCGCGACGTCCCTGTCAGCGGGGCCGTGCCCACATAACCCGGCTGCTGAAGCAGTCGAAAAGGCTGCGTGAGGGAAAGAGATATACGAGACGTTCTTCTTGCCTCACCGCCGGCGTTTTTTTCTCGCCATCTGCGGATCTTCGAGGATTCCTCCCCTTTTCCTTTTCGTGTCCCTTTTCTCTTCACGCCCTGTCCTCCGCGCTCTGCTTGCTTTTGCATGCAGCTCTTGGATGCAAAGCCCACGTGCACTACAGCGAACTGTATACAGAAGGATACGACGTCGCACCTACTGACCCCTCCAGCTGGCCAGATTTTCCTTTATTTGCTTGGCTTCTCAAGGACAAGTCGCGTGCTGAGATACTTCTGCCGCACAACCCGCCGCGCCGTTTGACAGTAAGTGCGACCGCGCTGACGCGTTCCTCGCCCGCGTCGACCTGTGCGCCATTTCGTCTGAGGTGCTATATGTCTTCGCCCGAGAAACAAGTTGTATATGTAAATTTGCGTCGATGTGCCTACTCGGGGTTGACCATGCCGCCCCTCGCAGGCCTTCCTCAAGTGTCTGTGTCTGTCTGTCTCTGTCTGTCTGTCTCGGTCTGTCTCTGTCTGTGTGTGTGTCTGTGTTTGTGTTTGCGTGTCTGTGTTTGTGTGTGAGCATCTCGCCGGGGTAGTCGTTTCCGGCGCGGTGGACATATATGTATGACTGCCCATGAATACGTAGATCTACATCTGTGTGCCGTGCAGTTTCCCTGTAGAGCTCTCTCTTCTTCCCGTGTGGATGTGCGCATGGCTGTAGATTATGTTTCACTGCAGGTGCGCTGCTGTTTGTTCCATCAGACAGGCCTCTGCACGGATACGAGGGGGTTTCATCGGTGCCTTTCTGCCGCCTCTCCGGCACAGCCTCCTGTCTCTAAGTACGGAGACATAATGGGCTTCCGGGTTTCGCGCCCTGTCCTGTCTCTGCTCGCGCGATTTTTGTTCAGGTCACCGTCGCGCCACACTTGCCTGAAGCCGTGGAAGACAAAGGCGCGCATCTCGCCCTGTACCGGCTATGGCATACGGTGTGGTTCCTCATTATCGAAGTCTCGCGCGCCGACTTTCTGTGGCCTTGGACGAAACACCGAGACGTCGACCATCTCTTTCCCTGGTGGACTGTCAGCACGGTCGGCCTCCACAGAGTCACCGAGCACCGTGAGTGTGGCGTGTCTGTCTGCCTTTGGGTTTCGCGTCTTGGACCTCGCATAGAAAGAAACGGGAACGGGGAGCTGGGGTGCGGAAAGTGCCTTGTTTCTCCTTGGTTCGCTCACTGGGACATGGCTTCCCCTCCCGTCTTCTGCGTTTCTTGCGTTGCCTCGTGTCTTTCTTCTGGGTCGCCGGCGGCGCCGGATTCGCGTTGCGATGCTTCGGCAGGCAGTTTGGCCTCGTCGTTCCTCCATTTTTTTGCACGCCTGTCGTGTCTCCGTTTGCCCAGGTCCGGTTCGATACGCGAACGGCGTGTGGCGCTTCAAGAATATTGACCCGACCTCGCTCGAGGTGATTCCGCAGCCCGACGGAAGCGAGAGCAATCCGTTCGAGGTTGTGCCGCCGCCTCGTAGCCACATGGGCGAGTTGGACCCAAGCGACAACCTGGCCACGACCGGAGGCGAAGAGCAGAATCCGTGGGGTTTCCTCGCAGAGGGCCTTTACGCGAACATGACTGCGGCCGGGAAACCTTTTCAGTCGCGGGTGAGGGGGTGAAACGGGGCGGAAGGCAGAGCTCTCGCGGGCTCGGAACAGCAAGCACTCGGGACTGCCGAGCCGAACTCCCAGAGCCAGCCGTGGGGAGACGGTCCCTGCGTTCCGCCGCGTGCTCCTTTCGGGCGGTGAACGCCAGGTGTTTTTGCTGTTGTGGTCGCCGTCTCTCGGGCGGTTCGGAAGGGGAGTATAGAGCGGACGCCGAGTCCACCGAGGACGCGGAAACAAACTCAACAGATGACGAGAGGAGATATCTCGGATGTGTGGACGGAGAGACGCGAGCTTCCGTGGTGCATGTCACAGTGGGGCTCAAAAGGGGGAGTAGGCGGGATGGAGACGAGATGGGTGCGTGTGGGGACGTCGGCGTGAGCAGACGACTTAAAAAAGCGTGAAGGACAACGGAAATGAGAAGGGTCATGTTACGAAGGATGTCCCGGCTTTGCTAGACGCTGATTGGGTGACTCTGTCCCGCGGAGTTGATTCCAGCGACGGACAATGGGCCAGGGAGGGGGCGGGTTCACGCGCTTGGAGAACCAACTGGGCTTCTGCCTGGAACTGCGTCCCTTCGCACATGCCCGCTGAGATCGAGCGCCAAAAAAAGAACCTGTGCTTTGCGTGTTTCCTTTCGCTTGTTAGGGCGGCCGCGTTCGACCCATTGCGAAGCCCAAGACGTTCCTGTATCGGGGGCGATCGATGTCGATCTACCCAGACCAGTGTGGACAAGACGCGACGTTCTCGTACACCTTCGACGCTCCCTTTGGGATACTCTACACGCCGTCGCATCTCTTGGAACGCGTGAAGAAGAGACAGCAGCAGCCAGGAGGGGTGGGGCGGCTGCGCGAACAGCGACGGAGGGAGCGGGACGACTCGAAGCAAGACAAGGCTCACGAAGCAGTCCAGGGGAACCTCGTGGACGCTGTCTGGGCCTTCAAACCCACGACGATGCCCAAGGTGAGCAGAGGAAAAGCCTTGCCCCCATCTGCGTGGCTCGCCGCTTTCGCAGCGTCCGGTGTTTGCTTTGGGGGGAGTTCTCTCCCTTGTGTTTTTGGCGCTTGGTTTCATCGTGGATGGCGTCCGCGGGAAGGGGACCAGACCGGCCGCGGTCGCCGGAGTATTCGGAGACGCGTCCTGAGCACTCGAGAGTCACTCCTGGGGCGGCGTTGCGTTCGTCTCTCGCTGGCTGTCGCGCGCTCTGGCTGTCGATTCTCCGTTTCGTCGCGTCCCTGCCGGAAGTTTTTGCCTCTTAAAAAGCTTCAGAACTCGGGCGGCTTGTTGCGTCCTGCAGATGTGGTTGGTGAACCGCCTGGCGAAGCCGATGGAGCGCGAGCTGGCGCTAAGCGACGCTCCGGACGCGCTCGTTCATCGGGGGTACGGAATCCTCTTCCGTACGTCGTATCGGCCTCGAATGGAAGACTTTATTTCGCAACTGACATCACCCGTGTCCCCGGCTTCTTCGGCGGACTCCTCGTCGCTGCCTAGCCAAGACGCACTGTGGCAGGCGTACCAGCAGCGGTCGCGCGCGCATCCGTTCACCGTCGTCTTTGCGGGACACTCCCAGGGCGGAGTCGCTGCCGAGATGTCGGCGTTCTTCTTCGCAAAGACCATGAAAGAGGAGATTGAAAGCGGCAGAGTCCGGGCATACGTCGTCGTCTTTGGAACGCCCGTCGTAAGCAACTAAAACTGTCTCGTGGCTCTGCTCCATGCGCGCGTCCCATACGCAGTCATTCACACACCAGCGGACACGCGTACGTGTGCCTCGACTTCATACTTAACATTGGCAAGCCTCTCCCTTTGTATTTACTTCCCTCCGCTTCGCGCCAATGCATGGACACATTTCTCTCTATACACCGGTGCGCGCAAGTATATATATATATATATATATATGTACGTATGTATATAGATGTCTGTGGCGCTGTTTGAGAGTGAGGATTTGCTGTTGGCCACGACACAGGTCCAGCATTCTTGTGGGTGGTGCCTGCCGTCGAGGCGTTGACATGCGTCACACGGGGCTGCTTTTTTGTGTCGCTTTTTCGGCGCTTTTGCTCTGAATGCAGTGGTGCACACAGAAGATGTACGACGAATTCCGAGCGACGGGGCTCGTCATCCACGAGGTGGTCTCGGACAGCGATCCAGTGCCGTTCTTCTTCAACGTCTCGGAATTTGCACAGGATCGGAACATGGTGATGGTACGCGACTTGCGCCTGCATGAACGTGCGAGGAATGCGACTGGAGGGATCGCTCGAGGAAGGAGCGAAGGAGGCGCGTGTCTACGCCGCAGATGCGCCCGTGACCAATTGCAAAGCGGGCGCAGAAGGAACAGTCTAACTGTTTGTGCTTGTGGGTTTGAAACGGGGAACTCGGAACTCAGCAAAGAGCTGAAATGTCGAACCCAACGAAACAGGTTGGCGCGCAGAAAAGGCACACGGCGTCGCGGGACCGCCTAGCGGGCACCTGCACTATTGTACACGCATGCGCCCAGGACAGACAAGGCTCTTGTTGCTTCTAGGTGAAGCGAAAGCACATGTCGTGTTGTTTACCGACTGTATTTCGGCTCTTTGACGATATCCTACGGAAGAGGTAGACAAATACTCCGCCATGTAAACCGATGAATATAGGTACATATACGAGGCACCTATAGTTTATATATATATATATATATATATATATATATAAGTGTGGATGCATCGGTCTGTGTATGCAGGTTTTGGGGGGAATTATGAGCGTGCACATACGTGCACAGTTGGTTTGTTTTTTTATGTATTTACGCAAGGTAAGTGACGCGCGTGCCTTGCCTCTCTCCCGTTTTTGTTTCAGCTGAAGCTTGAGGATTTCTACAAGGTTTCGTTCACCTCACCGTTCCCGTTCGATGGGTCCATATGGAAGAAACCGAGGAGAAGCCAAGACAAGAAAACGCGGTTGATCGGCGCGACGTTCGGGATCCAACCCCTCCTCGATCCAACAGTCAGTTTTGGGATGACGCATTCCCACATCTACGCGGCGTCGCTGGGCTTACTCAGCCAGAGATACAAGCACATCGGGTAAGAAAGACGAAACCAGAAATATGTGCATGCACTGACACACACTCTCGCTTCTCAACCGTCTGCGATCGTCCCCGGACGCACTGCATTTAAATATACATTCATACATCCATCCATACATATAGATGTATATACGCAGACCACTATATATATATATATATATATGTATATATATATATATATATGTATATACTTGAGTTTCGGTGCAGAGACGGCACTCGATATACCGTTTTGACTTGTGGACATGAGGGGGCATGACCCGTGTGAACATGACGCATCTATCTGCGTTGCGTACCTCTCCCTGTGTAGATACGAGTTTTCCTCTTTCGATGCCCGTGTCCCTTCCTGCATAGTCTCGCGTTTCCTGTTTCCACGGTGTTTCCGCTTTTCAGGTGGGCAAATTTTCTGGCCTTTCCATTGGTGCCACCGGAGTTCCAGACGTCGCCGCCGCACATTCCTGAGGGGATGCGCGGTTTGCAGGAAGGCTACAGATTGTTGCTGATGGGCGCCGGGGTCAGACGTTCCACGCGACCGGGGCCGAAAGGCTTCAGTTTGCTGAGGCCTTTCCAGCTGCGGAAACGTCCAAGAGAGTCAACCGACGACTCCGAACGCCCGAGAAAGCGACAGACTCTCCAAGACAAGAAGACACCCGAAAAAGAAGACCATGACTAGACGCGGGAGACTGCGACTCACACGTCTGCAAACCGGGGAAAAGAGCGGAGATAAAGGCGAAGAGATGAGGAACTGTACCGTATCGTTCCTCGGTGGTTGGTAAAACCTATATATATATATATATTTATGCATGTGTATAGATCGATGTATACCCGTGTACCGATATGTAGGTCCCTTATGAAAAGACACGTTGGAGGTTTAAAACTCGCACTGCGTGTAGGTGGCTGCGTCTGCTATATGGCGCAGCCGTCTCTCTACCCGACACAACGTTTCGGCCGTTTCAGGGAGAGGACTACAGAGATTGGATTCGGCTGGCAGCCGTATCCAATCTGTGCAGAGCGGCCTCCGCGTGAGCGCTGATTTGTCTAGCGTGCGTTCGTTCGCTTCGTGCGGGAAGGTGCCGCATGCATCTGCTGGCTTTATGGCTATTGCCTGCCTCCTGGAAGAGAGACGCTCTGCAGTCTGCCTCCCCGGACTCTCTGCCGGCGTGTGAACCGAAGGTCGAAGCGCGCAGGGAGAGGGACGACGGCGAGAAGGAAAGTCGGCGCCTCACCGGGCGACTCCACAGGGGGGGCGGGTGGAGCGAAAGAAATCTGGGAAAGCGCCTTCCAGGTATTTTCCGCCACTGCGAGGGATGCGTGTGTGGCGTTTTGTACTCTGAACTGGACAGGTATTATTTTCAGCCGAAGCGATTTCAAGAAAGAAACGTGTCAGTATGTCCCGACGAGGAAGAAGAGGAACCGGTGTTTCAGGTTCCGGGGATGCGCGGCTTTCGCTCGGCGCATCAGCGCACCCCGGCACAGGCTTACATGTCTTCCTGTCTCCACGCTTTTCGCTGCGTCCCTGCACGTGTCGATGCACGCCTCGGGCCCAACGCGCATGCGGCGAAGGGCGTTTGTATGAGTGTGTCCCGTCATCCCGTTAGATCGTTCGAAAACATGTGACATGCGCGCAAATGGCGGGTGAGAGGTTCCAGAAAACTCGGAGGGGTTTTGCGTCGCTAGGTAGCGGAATTTGTGCGCCTTCTTTAAAACTCGAAAACGCCCCCCCCCCCTCCCCCCGCTCCCACGGTCCTGCCGCCCGCTTGCCGCGCAGAGCAGCAAAGTCGACCGGTTTTTCACATCAATTGATTCGAGGCCTTACGGACCCTCACACGAGGGAAAGAATACCCCGTCGGAAAGACCCGTCGCCACAAATGGACCTGCAACGTTTCTTTCTTTTAAGCTCAGATGCACACATTTCGACACGCCCACCCCAAGGGAGGAAGCGATGAACCTCCCGGGTGCAAATATGTGTCTGGGTGACGCACGTCTCGATTTCCTTCTTTGTTCGTTGCGGCACGCGCGTAGCCCTTTCTCGCATTCGCGGTCTTGGACTCAACGAATCGAGGCCAGGCTAGCCCGTCGTTAATTGTCGCCCCTGGTCCTTTCTCTTGACACACATCGCGGTTCAAACCTCTCTTCCCACGCAGGTGACATTTCGCTACGAGCTACCAAACACGTCCACAGGTATACGTTATATACACAAATATGTATATATGTACATGTGTACATATGTACAAAAAAGTAGATATAGACAAAAATATACACACAAACGGGTAGACAAATATACAATCATATATATATATATATATAGCCATGGATGCGGAGATAGGAATGTGTATGATGTATCGATGAGTATGCGTGTCGACGTTCTCGCGCGTTTTCTGCTCGACCTCGGGGCATCGCGATGAGTCAAAAGAGAGGAACCAGCCGAAAGCAAAGAGTTGAGAGATAAGCTCTCGGACGCCATTTCACTGGATGTTGCACGTGGGTTCCCGGTCGCCCTCGCCGGGTCGGTCCATCGCTGCAAACAAATGCCTGTGGAGAGGAAAGAAGACAGGAGCAGATTCTGTGTACAGCAAACGAAGTGTAAGAAACAGACACGCGCGAAAGACAGGAGGTTCCTGCAAACGCGACGCAGGCTCGAGTTTCTCACCCCCTGCAACAACGCGGACTCAGGGGAAGCCAAGGAGCTGGCCTTTGCGCATGCACCGGGGGCTCCGCCCTGGTGGGGGAGCTCGGACCGATTGCCTCTGCAGCAGCGCAGGCAAGCGCCGGCCCACTACGTGGGCGAAAAAGGCGAAGACGCGAGGTGTCCTTTGCCAGCGGGCAAGTGAACAGAAGATCCAGTTTTTGAAAGAAAAACGCGGACGAGATCCACTCAACTCCACCAGAACGAGCGCTGCGAGGGCAGAGCGGGAAACGCCCTGATCGAAGGCCAAGCGGTGAGGCTCGGGTCTCAACGCGATAAACAAGGCAACGCCTTTTAGGACGACGCCCCAGATTACGGGGAGTACCGACTCGGCCGTTTACTATAAGGTGCGCAGTTGTGGATGGCTAGTCGCGACACGAGCAAAACACGGCGGTGATGGGTAAGGGACTCGGGAAACTATAGGACATCCCTCTAGAATAGCTGACACCAAGACGGACGCGGATACGGCCTCTCACTGGCGACGCCCCCGGCCGGTTTGATGCGAGATCAGAAGGGGAACACGGGTGAGAGACAGAACGCACCGAAGGATCCCAGGGCGAAACGTGAAGAGACTTCGCGCCGATGCATTCTCCTCGTCCATCAGATCCTGGTTGCCTCTCAAAATCTTTTCCGCTGCTTCGTCCTGTGGAAACACAGAACATCAATTCAGCGATAGAAAACCCCGTATGCCTCAAGAAATGCAACGGAGCTCTAGCGCGAGGCATGCCTCACTTAAGGCATTCGCCGAATGGGATTCTGTTTCTTGGCACCAGTCGGGGTCTCAGCCGATCCTTTAGCCAGACAGGGCGAGACCAGGTATCCATGGTGCCTCTTTCAGTCTGCTCCATTCCCTCCCTTCCCACCACATTTTCTCTCGTCCGTTATCATTCTCACTCTCGCCTCAACGTTATCTCCCCATTCTCTCCCTTCCTGTGTCCCTCTCCCGCGTGAGCTCATGGATCTCCAGTCATGCGCAAACGCCGCCAGGGGTGAAGACGCGAGCGAGAACGCCCTCCCCATTCTCCCCCGTCTCCTGTCAGCCCCTGTCTCTGTATCTCTGCGCACGAAGTGCATGCCGGTCTAGGACCGGAGAATCAGGCGTATGCGCAGGAACGTGACCCACGTGCGATTCGCCTCTCTTTTCTGAGAAAACGTCCGGGAACACTACGAACTGGAAAACCTGCGGGAAGCGCCTCCGACGCCTCCGTATATATATATATATATGCATATGTATATATATATATATATATATATATATATATTTGTAAATGTATATATATATATATATATATATATATATTTGTATATGTATATGTATATATGTATCTGCGGTTATCGGGATTTTGCATCTGTCGCGTTATCCATCGGTCTCGCATGCATCTATTTCTATTTCCCCGCAGTTTTGTCTGGTCCCTGACACTGCGACCCTACGATAGGTACGGAGAGAAGACCACGGAGCCGTCAGACACCGAACTGCATGCACGCATACTGCCTCTTCGAGGAGCGCAACGTGCGACTGGCTGGGAGGAACGGTGGGGCCACGTACGAGTAGGAATGGTGCGCCTCCTTCAGGAGTCCAGATTTTGATGAAATCGTCGATTCCGCTGGTGGCGATGCATGCTCCGTGAGGATGAACTGCCACGCAGTTCACGTGGCTCTCGTGTCCTCGCAAGATGTTGACAACTTCGCCTGAGGAAAGAACAGAAATGGGCGGAGACACGAGTCGCGTGTTTGCGATTCCTGTCGAGGGTTCGTGCCTCGGCCCACGCTCCCTGTGTCCCACAGCTCACAACATCCCCTTATTAGCGAAGGGAGCCTGAGTCGCTGATGGGCTGGTTTCTGTCAGTACACGGGGGAGGCCTCAGAAGCTGAAACAGACGCTGCGCAACGGGCCGGAAACGAGCGGGAAGAACCCGGAAGGCAGGCCGGGGGAGAACGTGGAAAGCAGGACACCCCATGGCGCGGCAAAAGGAGGATGACGCTGACCAGTGCACACGAACGCAGCACACGCTGTTACACAGTGGAGCGGGCGACACGTCCGAGAACACAAAAGCGCCAAGCCGCTCGCTAGGCAAATCGCCGCCGCACACAAGACAACCAAAGAGAGTACGACGCTTGCAAAACGGACACGTAGAGATAAGATCGAAACTCCTGGACGGGGAGGGAAACGCGCGGGCGGCAAGAGGGGGACAGCCGCCACACGTTTAGTCTAAAGAACGGAGAGTGTTGAAGTAATCGACTCGTTTATACTTTGGAAATACAGACTGCACTTCGCACGATACCCCAACTGTTCATGAAAGACGTGAGTTAGCAAAGTATATTTAAGAAGGCACGGCACTGCTATTTGCCGAGTGGTAGAAGGGTTTGAAGACAAAACGTTTTCTACACGTAGGGATTTGTTAAATTGAATTTTTCGCACTATGTGGGCACCGTTAAATTAGAGAACCTAACGACATGGGTAGTTCAAAAACGCGTGGCTGTTCAAACGAAATAGATTGACTGGATACTGCCGTTTTAGAGTGAGTTCGTGGGATAGACCGTACCATCGTACATTCGCCACGCAAGGACGGAGGCGTCATCGCTGCCGGCTAAGACGTGGTCGTTTCCCCAGAACGCGACCTCTTTTATATCTGTGGCGGCGTTGCAGTGCCCCACGAATCTGGAAGGAGAAACCGGAGAGCGCCAAATGGTGCACAGTGAAGGTGGGACGCGAGCGAGCGAGGAGACGGCTTCGCACGCCTGCCAGGACGAGGTGCACACTTTACGCAGGACCGAGAAGTCTTAGGTCCCGGCTGCGAGACAAGATAAAAATCCACTTGGATCCTGCCACGGCTATCGCTCCTGGCCAGAGATATGAAAGACACTGGGTAGTGGTCTCTGTGTTCCTTTTCGCTCAGGCATCACTGGTCGTCCCTCAGCCTTTTTGTCTCCAGTCACGTTCGCCGATCTCCGAGGGCGAGACAAGGAGACGCGCGCGGGCGCGGCCGGACAACTGCGTGCAAAACACTCGACCGGCTCTGTTGCTTTTCCGTTCGGGCTCACCGGCCAACGTGCGGCGTAGGCATCCAGTTAGCGTCCAGAAGCTGCTGCTCGGCCTCGCGAGCTGTGCGAAAGCGACTGCGCCAGGGTCCGGGAGCGGCGCCGACCGCCTGAGAGTCGCGAGAGAGCAACGCAGAGAAGGCCGCGTGGAGAGGCAAACGACCGGAAAAAAAAGGAAGGCAGGCGCCGGGCGCGAACAAACACAGAGGAGGTCGAGCCGACAGCGGGGAAAGGCGCGAAAGAGAGATTGAGACGCGGCGAAACCCTGAGCGTTCACGCCAAGGCACAGGAGAGACGACAGCAACGCAGCGAAACGACTGCGAAGACACGACTGACAGTGACGAAGAACAGGAGGAAAGGCCTCACGTGCATGGAGTCGATGTCCGCCCACACGTCGTCGTCGCTGTCGTCCCAAAAGTACCCACGCCGGGGCTCGCCCGACGCCTCTTCGTCACTCGCGCTCGGCCACGAATCGTCGGATGAGGAAGATCGAAACTCTTCGAGATCATCTTCATCGCTGTCCTGGCTGTCGCCCGGATCTTCGCTCCCTGACACGCCTGTCCGCTCCCCTCGCGCGTCACCTTCAGACCCGCGGCCTCCATCATCTTCCCCCCTCGCTGCTTCACCTGTGTCCTCTGACTCGACGACGCTCCTCCCGCCCCTCGGCCCCCACTCCGGGTCGGCACCTGCCGCCCCGCCGCCTCCTGGAGCGCAGCCGGGTCGTGTGTCCCTCGGCGCCTCGCCAGGAAGCGTCTCCGTTTGCTCCTCGCCAGGAGGCGTCTCCGTTCGCGCCTCGCCAGGAAGCGTCTCCGTTTGCTCCTCGCCAGGAGGCGTCTCCGTTCGCGCCTCGCCAGGAGGCGTCTCCGGTGTCTCCTCGCCTCCGCCGCGCGAAAGGTCTCCCGCACCTGCGCGAGGCTCTGCGGCAGATTCCGAGCCGCTGGTTTCGGCGTGCCTCCCCCCCGGTTCGGCGCGATGCTGCTCGGTAGATCGCTGAGCTCCACGCGGCAACCCGCCGGAAGCGTCCGAGTTGGAGCCTTCGTCTGGGCCGCTATGGGCGTCTTCGCCGCCTGAGCAGAGGTGACAGTACTCGTCGAGCGCGACGTCTGAGTTGTAGTTCTCCAGGGCGAAGCCGTCCGAGTCCGACGAGGACTCGAAGCTCGCCTCTTCGTCGAGCGAGGCCAGCGGCGAGAAGGACGCGCGCCGCGCCAGGCCAAGCGCGTCGGGGCGCGACGTGTCCCGCGGGGGAGCTCTCTTTTCGGGTTTGACGTCGCCCGCATTCGCCCTAGAGGCGGCTGTCCTGCCAGGTGCGTCCCCAGACGAAGCTGAGGAGGAAGTGGAATCACCAGAAGGACCACGCCGTAGGCGTTTTGAGGTTCGGCGTGCGCTCGCCCCACTTTCGCGTTTGATGTCTCTGTCGGAGTCGCATTGTCTGTGAGTTTCTAGCTCTGCAGCTACCGCCCGACGCGTGGGGGCTCCACATCTGGAGGCAGCCGAGAGAGGCGAGTTCTGAGGCGAGCTGCGCGAGGCGTGCCGTTTGTGTCGTCCACGCCTGTTTCTGCAAAGACCGTGGTCGTGGCCGCCCTCCTCCTCGCCTTTCGGTTGCGCTTCGTGTGCCTCTCCTCCGTCGCGAGCTCTCCTGCCTGCGTCCCAGCCTCGCCTGCTCTTCCCACACTCTCCGCGTCCGCCCTCCTGGTCTTCACTCTCTTCACCTTCCTCGATAAGCTTCGGGCGCTCCTTCCTCGCCATGAGCCGAGCGCGGCACTTGCTGCGCATCAACCTTCTCAGCAGAGACAGAGAAGGCCAGCCTTGCCAGCCAGGAATCCGACAGCGATACGAGAATCCCACGGCCGGATGGACCCACAGCGGCTGGGTGGCCTCCTCGGAGTGCTCCAGATACGCAAACGCCATCGACATCAAATTCGCCATATCCTTTTCACACTGCTTCATCCGCATCTCTCTCTTCTCGCTTCGCGAAGGCGACGCAGCAGAGGACGCAGCAGCCCCAGAGGTAGAGACAGCAGAACCAGACGAGCAAAGAGACGAGGAAGACGTCGAAGAGGAAGACGTCGAAGAGGAAGAGGATGTCGAATCGAGTGTGTGGCTGGGCGGCTGCGCCTGGGATACGCTGTCTCCGTGGTTCGTTTCCCGACATTCTCGGTCGCCTGTTTGGAGAAGTGATTTGTCGTCCTTGATCCCGGTGATTCTCGCCTCCCGCTCGCCTTCTCTCCCGGCATCGGTGCCATCTCCGTGTGCGTCTCCACCAAGGGAACAACCCGGGGACGCGCTCGGTTTACAGTGCTGACTGAGAACATCTCTCGCTGCATGCCGCTCCTCGCTCTTGTCTCTCTCTGGACCCCAGCATCCTCTGGAACCTTCCTCTCCTCCCTGTCGCTCTCCAGCACCACGGCCACGCAACCAGTCAGAGACTGCAGCCATCCGGCCTGCTTCGCACGTCCCGCGCACTTTGCTGGCGAGAGCCGCCACCGAGGCATGCGAAGACGCAGACGAAGACGAGGAAAAAGAGGGCGGAAAAAAAACGGAGGAAGCTGAGGCGCTACTGTCTCCCGCAGGTGTATCAGAAACGGCCTTTGGCTCTGCCTGGAGCTCGTCGTTCCTTCGTCCTGCGTCTCTGCTGAAAAACAATTCGCCCTCGCGTTGGTGTCCCGGCTGCTCTTCTCCGGGTTCTGCACTCGCGCCCCGCTCGCCTTGCGCTCCTTGTCCCTGCGCGTCTCGTCTCTCAGAAGGCGGACGGAAATACCGCGGGCTGTTTAGCGGCGAAGGAGACAGCAGCCCTGGAAATGGCCGAATACATGAACCGTAGAGCTGCGAGACTCGGCGGCTGCGGCTGAGGCGGACCAAAACCACAAAACCCCGAGATGCAGATGAAAATAATGAAAGCAAACACACCAATTTCTGTGGACGCGCACGCATGGAAACCGCCGCGGCGCCTCTGCGACCGGTCCCAGCTGTCTAGGCACCGCTTCCCGTCTCGCGACTGACGGGGTTGTTCACCTACGGAGCGGCGCGTCATCGCGCTGCCCAGAATCCCATGCAGACACGCAGAACACTCCGCTGCCTACGCTCGCACACAGAGCTTCTCACACCGCAGAGGCAACTCGAAACACGCCGACGCGTTCTGAAAGACTCTCCCGAGACCACACACGAGCTTCCTTTCCCGGATTCCTCACCACTCGGCACCGATGCCTCGCTGCCGGTCATCTGACAGCTTTCTATCCCCATATACATGCATCCACGCATATCAGGACATATACATCCTGCTCATAAAAGCAAACAAATGTATATATATTTATATTTCTAAATATATGTAGATATATTACAATAAACATTGACTAGCATATATATACATATATATTACCATATATATTTGATATATATGTGTGTATATATATATATATTACTATATTATACATCTAGAGAGATGGATGTATGTATCCATATATGTATATATATATATATATATAGACAGATAGATAACCGCTTGCAGACGCGTCGCCAAGGCGCTGTGAGCATTTGAGAAGAGCCGAGCGTGTGACATGCGTGGGCGCGCTGACCAGAGCTCTTTGCTGATTTCCTTCATGACCCGCGCAAAGTCTGGGATTTGCGGAAATCTCTGAAGGGAATTCCGAGCCGCGCGAAAGGCGGCAATGGGCCGGAGGGAAAGCCGCAACGCCTGGATTCGCCTAAAGAGAAAAAAAAAAACCAACGGTGCAAAACGGTGCTGGCACGCGAGGACCGAAGGCAAGGCGATGCAGTCGGCCGCGTCTCCACGGCAGGCAGAAAAACCAGGAGAAAGAGAGCCCGAATATAGCGTGTAAAAAGGAAAAGAGCCAAAGGTAAGTAAGCACACGCAACACAGCAAACGCAAACGCGGCGCACCGAGGAAAAGGAGACACGATGCGGCCGACGGTCTCACATACAAACCAGAAGCAAGAATCAGAGGTAGACGCCACAAAGCGCAAGCGATGCGACGGCGACATTCGGAGAACCGCCGAGCGGGACGGATACCGCGACCAGATACGGGCGACGGCAGAGCGCACCTAACCCCTCTCGGAACTGGAAAAGGCGGCACGTGGAGAGAGGAGCAAAAAACTCGGAGACGAATCACCTGTAGTGCGTTTTGGGATTCTCTGGCGCCAGGCACGCAGCCTCGATGGCGTCCATTTCCGCCGCCAGGCCGTCGCCTCGGGCTGCTCTCTTGATGAAGCCCAGAGCGCGGTTGCAGAGCAACGGCACCCGCAGCTCTGGTTGAGTCGCTTCGTTCAGGGCGCGCGTGAGAATCACAATCGCCTGCGTGTACTTGCCGTTCCTCACTGCGACGGAAAGGCAACAAAGACCCATCGAAACGGTAAACACACTTTGCTAGGCATGCCTTGCTTTCCACCTCTCCGAAAGGATATATACATATATATATATATACAAAGAGAGGGCTTTGATACGGACGCCTGGAACAGAGCGATCGAGAGAGGTACGGATCACATTGGGCATGGCGCGCCGGGACAGAGGCAGGCTCCCATGGCACCGCAAAGAAAGCGTTTTGAGTTCTGTGACTCAAGCGGTCGGTTCTGTGCCGCGAGTGTCCCTCGTCGCATGCGCGCGGCCCTCGCCCCTTCCTCACAGAGTTGATTGGCGCTGGCCTGCATCTCTTTGATCTCTTCAGCCGGCGTCGACGATGGCAGCACTTGCTCCTGCTCTTCCCTAGTCAAGAAGCCGGCGGCGGCGTACAGGCATTTGCGGCGCGCCTCGTGTTTGCTGATGCGTGCGACGCTTGGTGCAGAGAGGCGGAACCGGGGCCCGAGTGTGAAGGCCCCATTCCCTGGCTCTTCGCGAGCGCATGCAGTCCCGCGTCGCTCGGTCGGAGGCTCGCTCTCTGTGCGGGGGGTGCGCGCGGCATGGGAGACACCCAAGTGCTTCGGCGTGTCTCCGCAGAAGAGCCCCGCGCTAGGTCGCAGGCGTCTGGGCATCGGACAGGAAGTCTCCGCGGGAGCGTGCGCTCCGCTGTGGAAGTCGCACTGCCCGTGGAAAAAAGGCATCGGGGCGGGCGCAAACGCACACGAGGGAGAAGCAGAATATGGAGGAAAGGACGAGAAGGAAGACGCAGAAAAGGCGGACGCGGAAGACGAGGAAGGCGAATGTGGAGAGACGGAAGGGAAGGAAGAGGCAGAAAAGGTGGAGAACGAGGAAGGGTACACGGAAGAAAACGAAGAGGAAGAAGTCGAGGACGAGGAAGCCACGGGCAGACCGTCGCCGCCTCGGGCTGCTCGTCGTCTTTTCCGGGGGGCGGAGGCGCCGACCCGGCTCCAGTCGTAGGACGGAGTCGAACGGGATGCCAGCGTGGACGTCGACGAAAGGAAAGGAAAAACGTAAACCTGCTCTCCGCTGTATGTTGCTCCAAGGCGGCGGCCGTCTGGGGACCAGCTGTCAACGCGGAGCAGAGCAGAGCGCAGCAAAACAGCACGGAACGTCAGACGCGGGCGGAAGGCGAGGAAAGACACCGGGGCGAGGCATTTTCGCGGACGGAAAGGGCCAGAAAGGACAACGAAGAGGCGGAGCCGGGACGGGACACAAAAGAGCGCATTGCCGAAAAAAACAGATAAGGATTCATGACGGCGACAACGATCACAGGAAGCGAAGGGCCAGAAACGAAGTCGAAACACGCCTTCCTCCGGCTTTTTTTCATTCGTATATTCTTGCCCTTTTCCCCCATCACGCTCTTTCGCCTCGTGGTTCTCCGCCCTCTCCGACCCCCCTGTTTTGTCTTCTGCATCCGCGATTTGCCTTGGGCCTTTGGCGCGTCCCCCGGTGTCCGTCGACCTCGTGCAAACCCCGTCTCTTTCCTTTCTCAGCGATCCATGGATTCCGCACAGACATCCGCAAAAAGAAGACCCCTTTTCTGCCGTCCACCTCGTTTACCTATCTTAAGCTTTCTCTCCACTGGGTGGGGAGCAACAAGCGTTCATAACGGTCTTTGATTGAGGACTGCTAAAAACAGGGAAAAGGAGTTCAGCATCCGCCTCCTCCTCGCTTTGTTTCTGTGTCCTTCTTTCCTATCCCTGACCCCTGACAGTCTCTCTGTTTCGCCTTCGCCCGGTCCCCCTTTTTCGTTTTCGGGTTGTCCCCGCGCGGCCTCTCACCTCAGATGCGTGACCGTGAGAAGCCTAGAGAACCGCCTGTCCCACTGCGGGTCATGCTCAAAAGGCACTGCCCACAGAGTCGAAGGGAGATACACTTCGCACGGCATCGCATGACGCACGTCTTGGCCTCGTCTTCTTCTCTCCTCGGGATCGTCCTCAGCCGCCGCTCTTCCTCGCCCTTGGCCGTCGCTGCTGAGCGAAAGCATGCGGCGGTCGTACACGCGAAGGAGCGGATCGTTTGCGGCGATCGCAATGTATTCAGGCTGCATCGGATTGAGGGCAACGGCCTTCACCTGAAGCGAAAAGAAGCGCGCAAAAACAAGGCCGAGGCGAGCTTGCAGAGACAGTCGCGTAGTCGCGGAGCAAGATGCAAACGGGGACAAGGACCGCTCTGCAACTCACGCCCGCCCGACCACGCGTTCTTCGCGCAGAGGGCCGACACTTGAGGCGGCGCCGCGCCGCGCAACGCAGCCAGGATTTTGACGTTCTGCGTGCACCGCTCAGACGCGTTACGGCATCCTGCGCGTCTGCGCGATTCTTGCCACACACGGAAGGATCGCACCCATCGCCAGCCTTCAGCGATCGCTCGCTTTGAGGGCCTAAATCGCCCTGCGGTTCCAAAAATTTCCGCGCCTCACCCCACCCCTTGCTGGGTCCGAACGCCTTCATAGGGAGGACGGACGACCCCTCTGTGGACTGTGAGGTTGAGCGTGACTGCCGGGAAAAGCAGAATCTTAGACTTCTGGATATACATGGTAAAGGTAAATCCACATATAGATGCCAAGGTAGCTCCAAGAAAAAATTTAAAGAAAACTCTACTTTGAAAAGTTTTAGAGAAACGCCACGTGAAGAAGACTCGGACCAACTTTCACGTATGTGAAAAACGTTTCTCACCTGAGGTGCGCCGCGGGGGCCGCCTTTCCTGGCGAACTGCATCTCGTAGAAGGCTTCCCTCAACAGCCGTTTGTCCTTCGTGAGGACCGATCGCGGGTCGCGCAGATCCATTCGCCGATCCAGCAAGGTCAACTCTCTGTGGCAATCGTCAGCCCCTCGATGTCTCTCTCCTCTGGCTGTGAAAGACGCTCGCGGGCAACGCGCATCCGTGTCGCTCTCTCTGCGTCTCCCACGCCGTCGGTCTCCCTCCGAACTGTCGGACTCGGACGGAGGCGACGACGCAGCATCCTGACGGTCGCGGCGGGGCCTCGACGCCGGCAGCCTCAACCGAACAGAGACGGCGGGCGAGCCGTGCTCTTCTCCCTCTCTTGTCTCTGGAAAAGAGAGAACGAGAGAAGGCGAGGAAGCCGAGGCAGACGCAGAGGAAGAAAAGGCAGGAGCTCGAGGAGGGGTAAAGGTCATACGGACGGCTGGCCTTGCACTCCGAGGGCGTGCGCGAGGATGGAGACTGATGAGAACCTGGACATTGGAGGAAACGAAAACGCATGCACGAGGCATCGAAGGAGAACAGAGACGTCACCGCACGGTGAAAACGCGCATCGGCGCGGAAATGCGAGAATGGTCAACCACACGTGCGAACGGACATGCGTGCGTGAGAAAGACGCTCGGCCGAGAGAACCGAGATAGGCAGAGTAAGGAACCATCGACTCACGCACGGACAACTCACATTTGGGGCGTGGACGCCGCCAGGGACGCACGAGTGCAGTTCGCGTTTGTCGTACTGCCGGACGGTGCCTGTCACGTGCATGCACACCCACAGCGAAAGCCTCTCGCTTGATTAGAAACTCCACTTGTCTTGTCTTACGCCGGTTTCCCAGCGCCCGCCCCCGCGACCACGTCGCTCTCCGGCGTCCAGGTTTCCGAATCCGCGTATCGTTTCCTGACGCAGCCTGCCTTCTCGGCCAGCCTCATATTCGAGGAGCCTCGGTTCGGCCCTCCACATCGGCTATTCCTTCCATCACCTCATATCGCAGAAAGAAACCGTGTCCCCTCTTCTGTCGCGCGCAGTGCTCTTGCCTGGTCCTCCCACCGCGACACTGCCGCGCTAGCCTTCGCCCCTTGCCGTCCCTAAACAAAAGTCGACCCGGATTCTCCGCGATGTTGCTGGAGCAGTCCTGAGTCTTTGGTTTCAACATTTGCTGTCCCGTTGTCATCTTTGTCTTCCCAAAAGTCCGTCTGCCTGCGCTCTGCCCGTTTCTTCCCTTCGTCGCCTTCGCCTCAAGTCTCCACGGCCGAGGCACGGGTCTCCGCCGTTGCTCACCGTCCTCAGACGCTGTCCACCAAAGATTCTGGGAGAAGTGTGGGAGCGTGGCAAGGTGTTTCACCCGGCCCGAGTGGCAATGACAGACAAAGCTGCTCGAAAGCGCAAGGACACACACACGCAAACGGTGCCGGAGTCGACCGCCTTTCCACTGCATGCAGCGCACGACCTTCCCCAGGCGCCAAGCACGAAGGCGCAGCGCATGAGAGAAGAGGAGGACTGAAGGCCAGTAAAGACAACGGCCGCAGTGCAGAAGTGGAGAGCGGACACGAGCTTCCAGGGTGAGAGGTGGAGGAGAAAAGCAACGACGAGGAAACGGAGACAACGCACGAAGCGCCGTGCAGATCAGAGCGATACCAAAAACGAGAGCGTCAAGACGAAGCGAAAGAACAAAGGAAGACGCGAGGGACATCGGAAGCCAGTCCTACTTTGCATTGCCTTCGCGGATCGAACACAAGCGAACCTCACGGTCCATTGCTCCCGTGGCCACGTGCGTGTCACTGAGAAACCCGACGCCAAAGACATTGAGAGAGTGCCCTACAACAGCAAAAAACACAAAAAGGGAAAGGTGAAAACCATAATCCTGTATATGCACAGGTATATGTGCAGGTGAAAAAGAGAGGGAGACCTGTCAACAAAATGGTCGTTATCGGGGCACTGAACGAACAGTTTGCACAAACGTGTCAAACAGTGGTGAGCTTGCATACACTATATACACATACACACGCACTTTATGGATATACACACATATATGTAAAAATATATATATATATATATATATGTATATGATTATATATACGTATATACGTATATATATATATATATATGTACAAGTGCTAGATGTGCCTGATATAGGCGTTAGGAGCAAAGTCATGCAGAGAGGCACGCATGTCTGGGAACGGACGCGTTGCGTCGCCTGCGCTCCTGCACACCAACAGCGGCAATTCGACCCTGAAATCCCTGCGTGGCCACGTGAAATCTGGGGCGCTGAGTGACATGTTAGGGGACAGGGGACACGCAGAACGAGAAGAGCAGAAGGCGAGAGAGGAGAACGGAAAACGGGGGAGGGACGCGCAGGGAAGGGAGGCTTTTCCCGAAGCTTTACCCGTATTTATAGTCGCCGTAGGTGAGGCCTTTTCCGAATGGAGATCCCAAATGAGGCACTGCCGGTCGTCGCTCACAGAGGCGAGGAGGCGGCCTTCGTCGTGCCACGCCAGCCGATTCACACACCCCGTGTGCCCTGGGAAACAGAGCCCACCACAGAGTCCACGCCTCGTTTGCTCTCGTACCCCTTTTCCAGCTGCAGATACACCCTAGATCATTATTAGCTAAACATAAGCAAAAACAAAATGGCACATTCGCCCTACAGACAGACACGCATCGATGCGAGCCTCCATTTCCTATATATATATATAGATATAGATATATAGATAGATATAGATAGATATAGATATAGATAGATATAGATAGATATAGATATAGATAGATAGGCAGATGTCTCGGAGTAAGTACAGAGATTGATAGCTGCACACTTAAATGCGCCTATGCGTCCGAAAAACAGCATTCGTAGATACAGAGCTGCAAACGGCTTTGATTAGAGATAACCGGAGAGTACAGAGCAGGCGTGTCAACAGGGTGTTGGAGAGGTACCTTCTAGTTTCCGTCTGTCGGTAAGGCGAGAAAGAAAAGCCTCAGAGTGCGCGCCGTGGGCAACGCCGCCGGGCGTCTGGTGTCGCCGGGCGTCGCGGCTGAGGGAGAAGAGATTCTTTTCCATTTTCGCGATGTTTGCACGCGCACGGAACACCTGTGTCGACACCCTCCGCCCTAGGCTCTTTCCTTCGCCTCTCTGAAGAAGAGGCGGGGGCAGAGCCGAAAAAAGGAGTCCAACCCCAAGAGAGGCACAAACCAGAGATATCGATATAAGACGATCTCGGCAGCGAATAGAGTAGAAAGCCCTGAGACCCAGGAAGGAGGAGGCCTCGAGGAAGAGTGGGGGAAACCGAGGCACAGGACGAGGGATAGATGAGGAATTCGCTCTCCGACGACTGATTTGCCACTGGCGTGTCTGTGTGTGCTGCGGAGAGACGGGTCAGAAGCGGAGGTCGAACCGGTCAGCAAGAACCGCGTGTCCCGGGAAAGGCCGCAGGTGAGCAGGATCACACGAATAAAGACGAGAGAGAGGCAGATACAGGCGCAGCAGCGAAGCCAGAAAAGACTGGAAGAAGACGGGAATCCTGTGAGGAAGAGCCGGAAGGGAAACATAGGCTGAGCAAAGAAGAGGCGTACCCTCGTGCCTTCACACCACGGTGGAGGTGGGTGAAAATCTTGAGGTGAAAAACGCGCGTCCCCGTCGGGCCGATTTCTCCTCTTACGCCCGGTCGCCTCTCACAGTCTCCCCCGTCTCGCTGTGCTCTCTTTTCGTGTCTCTCTCTGTCCATCAAGGAAGCACTCCTTCGCACTGGCGACAAGAACGGGCACTGGAGAATGTGCGGGAGAGAGGAGATCTCTCTGGCGTTCTCAAGATGTCTTTTCGAGGTGGTGGCACGGCCTTTCAAAAGAAGCTCGGGAGATGACGGGGCCTACGCTCTGCTGTTTTCCGGCAGAAGCGCAGTCGGGGAGGACGCAAGGACCGAGAGAGTCTCCACTTGCGGAGATTTGACTTGTGCGCCGGTTCGTTAAACCACCTGGCCCCTCGAGATTTCCAGCACACCGGAACTGAAAAAGGTTCCTCCGCTTCCCCATCCGCAGAAATCGAGCACACAGAGACCGCCGGCTAGGCGCGGCTCAGCTGTTGGATCTGAGTAGTCGCGAGTTTGAGACTGCGAGGAAGGATTCTCTCGGTCCACTCCGTCCTTTTTGTCCCTGGATGTCGTTCCAACCCCGGTTGCGGCCTTCCTCGCGGTCTCTCACAGCCTTCGCCTGTGCAATGGCCCAGCGGAGAGTGTTGTTGTCTTGGCGTGAGATCGCCGGACAGAGAAGAAAGCACCCGACCGGAGTCACCGTTCAAAATCCTCCGACTATTAGCCGAAGTCTCGAGACCCTTTGCGGGTCAACCGCGATTCTCGGACTCCTTTCGAGGGCGGCTCGCTGGTGTGGCGTGCGGACCTCGATTTTTCGCCTTCTCCAGGACACATTTTCCTTCTTCGCCTTCCAACCTCTCTGCCTGGCCTCAGAAGGAGCTGGAAGAAAAGCTCAAAGCCGCAACACGGTTTCTTTCCTAGATAAAGGCTCCTCTGCGGTCGCCGCAGGCGGGAGGAGCGGCTGGTGTACTGGCTCTCTCTACCCCCCCGGCAACGGGCTAGGTTTGACACAATGCGGCCGCATCACGGGAAACCACGAGAAGAGCCCGTTTGGCGCGCCGTACTCACTGACTTACACGCTTTTGAGCTTTCGTTTTTGGGTCTTCTTTCTCTTTGCGTACGAACTCTTTTCTCGCTGTCAGCCCGTCGTGGCGGTTGCTGATTCGGACACACACAGCCGTGGTGGCTGTCTTCAGCTGTCCATACACCGCAGCACAGTACGCACGTCGGTGGAGCAGGAAGGAGAAGCAGCGCGCGGCTCGAGGGCGGAGAAATCAGCCTTTTCTTGGGGCAGCTCGGCCTTTTCGGGTGTGCCAGCCGCAACGTTCTGATGCGGAAAGACGAGGCGAGATGTCTGTAGCGCGGACGAGCGCGTCCAAGCCTCTGAAAGGCAACACCGTGTGTGGCCAGGATCGGGGATCCAGTCCACAATCTGTCCACAAACAGTGTAGCCCAGAAGAGAGTTCGTCAGGATCGCGCCGGTCAAGACAAGCTAAAAATGGAGGGTGTTCGATCCCGCGGGTCCGCAGGACGTACGCATCACGGCACACCGGGACGCCACGTACCACTCTCAAAACGCTACCTCTCGAGGTTACGTCAGACACTGAAAGAATACGCACAAATGTACGTAAACATACGGATGCGGATGTTTATATATGAACAAAACGAGGGGCGTCTGTTTGTATTTAAATACGTATATGTGTGCTCGTATAAAGACTGTACTGCTCTCTCTGGAATGCGTTGAAGAATAGAAGCACAGATATTGAGGTCTCCGCATTTTGTGAAATTGCCAATCAGGAACCGGTGTGCACATATCTCTCGAAGCTGAAGCGTCCCAAGGTGAGCGCAGTTGATTTTTTGGCGCGCGCGAGCGCGCGACGTTTCTCGCGCTTTCTGGGCGCTTGCGCGGGTGCACATAGTGTGCCGGAGAAGTGGTAGACTTTCCGCGGCGTTGGACGAGATATCGAGCTCAAAGTTGACTCGTTCCTCTCCGCTCTCGCGGTTGGTTTCTCAGAGCTCAGCCTCTGTTTTTAAAATCTGCAAGGAAGGGGCGTGTGTGACCGGTGAAACGAGGATCGCGCGGTCCCGGAACACCTTGCGGCCTTTCCGTCACCTCATCTCTGCCTGCCTCTCTCTGCACGACTTCTCTGGTTCTCTCGCAGTGAGTCGTCAGCCATGCGCAAATGACGAACCTGCCGGAAAATGCAGCAAAACTGTGTGCCTGCTTCACCGTCCATCTCTGTGCATCCGTTTTTTCTCGTCACTAGACAAGAGTGTGTCACGCGACCGCCCTTTTTGTTCAACACCCTCTTCCGCAAAACCGAGGCTGCGAGAGCAAAACGAAAAAACCGAGTCCCGCTCGCGCCACCAGGTCCGCTTCCCTTCTTCCCCGAAAGGTGCTCTGTGCTGAGTGTTTTCCTCGGTTTTTTCTCGCGGTTGTCCGGTGCGATTCTGCCTCCTCACGCGAAGGCTCGAAACTCCTCCTGCTGACAGGTGCTGTGTCTCGTGGCGTCTCGCGTCCTTTCCCCGGTCACTTGCCCGCTTGCGGCTGAATTTCCCTTTTTTCTTCTCGTTTTCGCTGCTCGGCCACCCGCCTCCGTCGTCGTCCAAACCGCATGTCTTTTCTCTGGCGCCCTTTGTCTTCCTCGGGTAGGGCAGTGTGTGTCTCCGACCGTTTGCGGCTGAAAGACGGGACAGAGAGGTTCACTTTCACGCTTACTTATCGTTTTTCGTCTCTCTTTTGTTCCTCTCCCGTTTCTTGTCTCTTTTCTTCTCCTATCATTCTCTTCTCCTATCTTTCTCTTCTCATATCTTTCTCTTCTCCTATCTTTCTCTTCGCCTATCTTTCTCTTCTCCTATCTTTCTCTTCTCCTATCTTTCTCTTCGCCTATCTTTCTCTTCTCCTATCTTTCTCTTCGCCTATCTTTCTCTTCTCCTATCTTTCTCTTCTCCTATCTTTCTCTTCTCCTATCTTTCTCTTCTGTCCGGTCCTCCTGTGTTTTTCTCGTCTCCCGCCTCCTCTCTATTCTCCTCTTCCCTCGTTTTCGCTCCTGCTTCAACTCTCCTCCCTCTACGCCGTCACGTTGGCCGCCGTCGCGTTCGCCGCCGTCTCCGTCTCTTCTGCTCCTTCGTTCGCCTCTCTGCCTGCCCAACGTTTTCTTTCTGCTGCCTTGAAACGCCGGAGTCTGTCGCTCTCTCTGCCGTTGAGGGTCTCTCTGCAGCTGGTAGTAAGGCGTGGCGGCCAGTCTTTCTTCCGCGACCTCGCCGCGACCGGCCGCGCGTCTCTCCTCCCCCTGAGAGCCGCTCTGGTCTCCGCTTGCCTGTGCGTTGCTTGTGTCTTGGCTTAAGTTGCCTGGGGCCGCAGACTATGCCGCAGGGCGGCCTAGCGCCGCCTCGCCTCTTTAGGCCTCACGAAAAATCCTTCCTCTTCTGACGCACATCCTGCCTGGTCGCGTGCCTTGCAGTCGCCGTTCCCACTCTCAGGTGCTCCTCCCTGCAAGATGCGCCGAGTCGCCAGCTCGTCAGCCGGAGACAGAACGACCGACTATGTCTCCGCCTCTTTTTCCCGGCTGTCTCCTCCGTCAGGCTCCGCCGCCAAGAGAAACGCAGACGTCAACGGCGACGCCGCGGCGGCCTCGAACCTCGACCGGCGAGAGAAGATGCGAGCGCGTGAGGAGCGGAGGGCGCGGCCAGTCCGCGAGAAGACGGGCGAGAGGCAGGAGACCTCCAGAGAGCGAGAGGGAGGGAGCGAGGGCGGCTTGGCGCGCGAACGAGTCGAGGACGGATCTGCCGATCGCTCGAAGAAACTGCGGGCGCCTCGCGCAGGCGCGGTGAAGCACGCGCAGACTGCGAGCATCACAGACGAGGAGTACGCAGGCCGTGCAGAGGCGTCCCTGCCGTCGAGAAGCGTCTCATCTTCGCGGGTGAAAGACTCGTCTTGCCTCCAGGCGGCCGAGGCAGAAAGAAAACAAGACAGAGCTCCCCGCCCAGGGGAGGCGCCCCGCATGCGCCCCACCCGCGCAGGCTCCCGCAGCTCGCCGGCGTGTTCGCCGCGGTCTTCGGGGCCCTCGTCTGGGCCTTCCACTCTCGCCTCTTCGCCCTCGTCTTCGTCCTCTTCGCGGCGCGCCTCGGCTCGCTGTCACGTTCGCTTCTCTTCGCAGTCTTCTAGGCCCCGCGACGACGAAACGAAGGCGACTTCGTCTTCGCCCTCCTCGCCGTCGTCGGCCTCTGAGAAGGACGGCGCATCCTCGGCGAGGTCTGCGTCGACCGAGGGAGCGAGGGAGGGACTCCCAGCGATGCAAACGCGCTCGCGAAAGTCGCTCTCGCCCTCCAGTGCCTCCCGAAACGGCGGCACCGCGCGCAGGCGGCCGCCCGACGCCGGGCGCCTCCGAACGGAGGGTCGTGCCTCTCCCGCATCCACGGAGAGCGAAGCGCACTCGCGACAAGGCGATTCTTCTCCGTCCTCGCTCTCCTCTCCGTCCTCTGCGAAGGATGTCCACGTCACGTCTCAGACGGCGCCAGGCTCCTCTCAGAAGGGAAGGCTCCGCGACCTCAGGAGCCCGAGCCGAGCGTTCAAGTTGCGGCGAGGCGAGAAACTGTCGCCTTCCCTCTCGCGTCCCCGTGGACGCCTGAGAAGTGAGCGGCGCACGGACGCAGGCCGCAGCCGGCGCGGAGTGTCTCCAGCGACCGCACGGGAAGCGACGACAGACGGCGCCCCAGACGGTGAGGCCGAGCTGGGAAAGCCGGCGTATGCGCCCCGGCAGCGGCAGCCGCCCCCGTCACGCACAGGGGTGAGCACGCGTGCTTCCGCGTCTCTGGCTGTCTCTGCGGGACCGTCTCCAGGGGGGGACAGGCTGGGTGTCTTCTCGCGGGGGTCTGAGGGCGGCGCGACTCCGCCAGGGCTCTCCTCGCCTTTTCACACAGAGACGGAAAGGCGAAGCGAGCGCGAGAGAGCCGGCGCCTGTCCGGCCCTCGCCTTGCGCCTGCGGCACCACGGCTCGCCAGGCCAGGAGACACAGGGCGCGCGATCTGGCCACGTGTCCCCTCGCGGGTCTCGCACGGCACTGCAGGAGGACGAGGGGAAGATGCTGACGCGAAGAGCGTGTTTCGGAGAGGCGGGCCGTCAGCGAAAGGCCAGGATGGAGGCAAGAGACAAGGGCGTGAGTGCGTTGTCTGGAAAAAGTGAACCCCGCGCGGTTGGGACGACGCCAAACGAACGGAGCCCGGTGCGCCCGATTCTCTCCTTCTCGCCGTCGTCGCCCACTCGAAAAAAAGAGGGCCATGAGGATCGCGACGGCTTTTTCGGGGCCCGATGGTGAGTGTGTCGGGGATCAAAGTCTCGGGATGCCGCACGTTGTCCTTCCTGAGAAGAATCCTGGTGTCTTTCTCCCTCGACTCCTTCGCGTGCATCACGTGTTTCTCCTTCACCCTTCTCTGTCTTTCCACTGCATTCGTTCGCCCCTCTGCCGTGTTCGTCTCCCCGCCGCTCGCCCCTTTCATCTCCCTCGCTCGTTTCTCCATCTCTTTCATTCATCTCGCCGTCCCTTCCCGGCCTCAAGCCAGGGCGCCGTGAAGGCCCACGCTCCGCCCCGCCGCCACACCGTCCTTCCCCGTTTTCGTGTTCGCGAGCGCGCGTCGCTCTCCAGCCTTTTTCCAGAGAGCCGCGAAGGAGCCTCTTCCTTGTCTCTATCGTCCTTTTTTCGTTTGTGTGCGCAGGCGGATCAACGCCCAGACGGGGCTGAAGGAGCTCGACCCTGGCCCGTTGGGCGTGGAGTTCCACTGCAACGTATGCGGCGTGGACGTGAGTGCGGGACAGTGGCGCGTGCGATGCGCAGAATGCGACGACTTCGACTTGTGTGTGTTCTGTTTCGCCCACGGTCGCGAAACGGGCACGCACTTGAACACGCACGCGTACCGGCCGATGCCGCCGAATCGGCAGGAGATCTTCGCACCCAACTGGACCGCTGACGAGGAGCAAATGCTCCTCGAGGGGGTCAGCCGCTTCGGCCTCGGCAACTGGAACGACGTCGCCTCGCTGGTGAACCGCGTCGCCTTGCGCGCCAAGACCAAGCAGCAATGCGAGCAGCACTACATGAGTGTGTACATCGATTCAGGGGGCATTCCCACGCCTCTCTGGGAGACGGAGACTGCGGCCTCGCAAAAGCCGAGCCCCGCCGCAGCGGCCTCGCCGTCCTCGCTCATCTTCTCGCCGCGACGCGACCGCGACGCCTCGACCGACAAAGACGACGTCGGCTTTCCGCTCGAGAAGGCGGGGCCTGATGACGCGGGCGGGAAGCGCGGGCTCAAGCGCGCGGAACCCTCGGGCGAGTTGGGCTCCAGCGGAGACGCCTCCGCGACGACACCGGACGGCCCGGAGACTCACGCACCGGCCAAGAAGGGCGAGGAAGATGAAAGCGACAATCGCGACGAGAGGCGCGGGAGAGGCGACCGAGACCAGAAGAATACACAAGAGGAGAGCGAGGAGGCGAAGGCCTGCGGGGCGCTTCTCGCGGGCCCAGACTCAGGAGACGAAGACGCCGACCAGCCGACGCTGCCGGAACTGCAGGCAGACAGCAACTCCTGGCACCCGCCGTGGATCGCGAAGCCTGTGCCTCCCCAGCCTCACCACAACAACATCCAGGGGTAGGGGCGCTTGAGAGAAGCGAAGGTGGCGAGTGCGAAGCCTTTTCCCCCTTCCTCGCGGATCTCGGTTCGCGCGTTTCGGGCGTCGGCGGCGCGTTGTTCGCCGCGCCCCAGCCCCCGTTCTCCCCCCTCTGAACCCGTCCTGCCATCTGCCTTTTCGCGCTCTGCGGCGCGAAGCCTGTGTGGCGAACGAACCAAGAGACAGCACGTGTTCCCACTCCGCACACAGAAAAACCCGGCATCGCCCTGTCCAGGCTCTTGCATGCACCCTCAGTGTCGAGTCTTGCGCCTCTCTTTCTCGCTCAAGCCGGCGTGTGTCGCGTTCCGTTCCCGCAGGGTCGCTGGCGTGACGCGTAAATCGGGCGTCGTGCGCGCGCCGGGCGTTTCCGCAGGAGCCTCGAGTGTCTCTGTTGCAGCTTTCTCGTTGAGCCGGCCGCCTTTGTTTTTTCCGACGCTGCCTGTGTCCCGCGTGCGCTATCTCCTGTGCTCCTCGCCACGCAGGTACCTTCCGCTGCGCGGGGACTTCGACGTGGAGTTCGACAACCACGCCGAGGCGCTTCTGGCCGATATGGCCATCGAGGCCCACGAGTCGCCCGCCGAGAAGGCCTTGAAACTGAGCATCGTCGAAGCGTACAACTGCCGGTTGGACGAGCGGATCTACCGAAAACGGACGGTTCTGTGGAGACACTGGGACGATCCGAAAGTCGCCAATAAGGACGTAAGGCAAGGGCGCTGCGCCCCGCCGGACCGTGTCTGCCTAACGTTCGTGTTCCGCAGTGTTCCTGAGCGCGCTTCGAGGTTAGGTTGCTGTCTCCTTGCATTTCTTTGCCGCGCCGCGACTCGGCGTGCGGGAGCATGGGGCTCCGCGTGGCCCACGTGGGCGAGGGGGAAACCAGCGCGGGGAAGAAGAGCGGTTTGCAGCCGGACTTCTTGATACACTCGCGACTCGTTCACAAGTCGCTTCCGTGGGTTTGTGTCCTTTTTTCTAGAAGGCTGGCACCCTCCTCGAACGCCTCTACTGGCAACAACTGAAACCCGTTCAGCGCTTCCACAACGACGCAGAGCACATCGCTTTGGTCCGGTCCCTGGTCACCTACGCAGAGGCCATGGAGCGTTGTCGATTGCTCAAGGAATGGAGAAGTCTCGACTTGCGCACTCTCCAGGATGTGACGGTACGCTCCCTCTCGGGGCGCGTTCTTCTCAGGGGTCTCTTGCTTTTGCGCTCGTGTGGCCCATCTAAGATCGGGAGGGATACGCGGCGTGTCTCCTCGCGGTCTGTTCCTTTCGTCGTGGTGCTCGCGTCTCCTCATTGTCGTTTTCCTTTTCCTGTTCTCGTTTCGCTCTTCTCCAGCTGTGCGCCTACCCCACTAATATGCAATCATCCTTGAAATTAGCTCTCGCAGAAACGGGCGAATGCCCCGTTACGGGATATATATATATATATATGTATATATATGTATATATATATATGTATATATATATATGTATATATATATATATATATATCGCGCCACCTTTTGTGCGGTTCACGTCGCGGCCGCTGTCGAATACCGCTGGCCCTCTACCCTTTCTCTTCATCACTCCTGCCGTAGCCGTCTCCGTTTCTTCAGTGCCTCCCTTGTCCTCGCGTCTGTTTTTGCGTTTCTTCCACCCTCTTCTAGCGACTGCTCGGTCGCCTCACAGAGTCCACGAGCCTCCAGTGGCCGTTCGCCTACGCACCGGTGCATAGGTGCCTCTGCACGTGCAATCTCCGATAGAGATACACATCGTCGCCAAGCGCGTACTGGCACACATACTTATATGTCTACATATATCTATATGTATTGGTTTTGTCGCATGTACTGGGTGTCTATCAGCGGACGGCTGTGTGCGTCCTGGCCTGCGTTTCGCACCGACGGGCGCCTTGTAGAGCATCGCATTGTCTTACGGTCAGTTGTTCTCTGTTCTGCTCGTCAGGAATACGAGGCCGAGAAGCAGAGACGCAGAGCGTCGTGTCCACCAGCTGCGTTTCGCTCTCTCTTCGATGCGCGTCGTCCTGGTCCTGTGTCCTTAGCTGAAGACTCTCTCAAGTCTTCCTCTGGATCGCCATCGACTGCTGTTGCCTGCGAGGAAGAGCGCGAGTGCGAAAACGTGAGAGCGTCGCCTACGGGGGAGACCCCGAGCGCTTCGACGGCAGCCGAGAAACCTGGGAACGCGCCTGCGGTGCCTCCATCTTTGTCGGGTGACAGACAGGCAGAGACGGCCGATGGCGGGACGAAGGATTCTTCCAGTCTTTCCTCTTTGCTTTCTTCGCCCTCAGCAGCCCAAGCAGAACACAACAGCGAGGCAGATCCTCGCAGCCACGAAGACATGAAGTGCGACGAGGAAGCAGAACCCGAGACGGCGAGCGAACGCGACGGCGCCGGGGGGCAGGGGACGGCTGACGATGCCAAGGCGACGAAGAAGCGAGAGCGAGAAGAGCTTTCCTCTTCTACGCAGCCTCATCGTGACGAACTGGAGCAGTCCGAGGTGGATCTCTGCAAGGCGCTCGAGCTTCCGCCCGTGCTGTACCAACTCGTTATTCAAGCGCTTACGGCTCAGGCGCACATGCTTCCAACTGTCGAGAAAGACAGGTTGCGGAAAAAGAGAAAGCGAGTCAGCACAAGTAAGAAGTTCGGCACAACTTAGGGGGCGAAACGCACGTTGTAGAGACAGAGGAAACCAACCTGTGGCGAGGACGCAGTGCGCGGGGCGACTGCGACGCGGGGCAAGTTCCGCCTTGTTCGCCTCCACATTTCCTCGCACACGCGCCAGGAATCAGACACACGGCGCTCTGGGTGGCGCCGTGCCGTTTGCCTGTTTCCCTTTTTCCTCTGACCGTTTCTTGTTCGGTGCGTGTATCCAGCGAAACAGAACGGGGCTGCGCCGGAGTGCGCTTCTTCTCTCAGTCTCGCTCACACTCGGTTTCGTGTGAGGGGCAAAAGAGGAAGGGGTCTACCGCTCGGAGTCTCTGCGTTTCGTTCTCAGATCTGCGTTTGGACCTTCTCGCTGGTGATCTGGTGGGACAGCCGTCCGCCTCGCGGCGACAAGACAGTCGTCTCGTCTCTTCTCTTTCCAGTTCAGTTGTGTGTCGATTTCCTCTCTCTCTGCGCAGCCGGCAGCCTGTGGGATTTTGACGTCCGCCTAGACGTCGAGCAGACGGGCAGCGACCCGTTGCGTGGCGACGCGCCTTCTCCCACGGTCATCCTTTCTTCGTCGCCTGCCAACAAAGCAGTGGGCGCTCTGTCTCCGTTTCCCGCGGCGTTCGCGTCTTCTGGCCCTCCCGCCTCCGCGACTGATCCGAGAACGAACGGCGTGGAAGTAGGTGCCTTGGTGGCCATGCTTGTTTTCGGCGCAGGCGATGCCCAGCACTGCAGACAGCAAGAAGGCGAGGCCTGCTTTGTTCTTCTCACGCCACATCTCTCACATACTCTGTCAAACGACGCGTGCTCCCTGCCTTCGTTGCTCTGTCTTCAGGCTTCTTCTCACCGGGACGCGCGTCTCCCCGCCCCCGCCACTTCGCGCGCGTCGCCGTCGCCCGCGGCGACCGGGGCCGGAGACAGCCTTGCCTTTAACGGCGCATCTGCCCCGCACGTGGCTTCTCAAGGCCCTCTGCGCGACGTGCATGCGTACCAGGGAAATAGGCACAGTCACCAGCCAGCGAATGGGGCCTCCCAAAAAGTTTCGCGTCTCCCGGCGTCTGCGTCGCCGTCTGCCTACGCGCCGCGCAACATGTCGCCTCCTCCGACTCCTGAGTTCCTTGGTCCCTCGGTTTCTGCGTCTCCAACCCCACACGTTGTCAACGCCGCTTCCCTCGCGGGACCCGACCCAGTGCGCGGTCCGGGCGCCGGCTCTGCATCGCCACACGTGTCGCGCCTCTCCCAGAGTTTCTTGCATCTCCAGAGACAGGGCCTTCCCACCCCACATCCGGGATTTGCCTCGGGGTACACGGGCACGACGCCCTATCCACAAACGCTCGCAGCAGGCAACGGCTCACAGGCGTCATCTCATCCTGTCGCGCATTACAGTTCTTCCTATCTCGCCAGTGGCGGCTCCTCTGCGGATGCATTCTCGGCGTATTCGCTCCCGCCCTCGCCGGGACCTGGCGCGTCGCCCAACGCGTTCTACGCCTCCCGAGGGTACTACGCGAGTCCGAGCGGCGTCGCCTTCTCGCCACAAGCCCAGTCGCTGAGAGCCGCGAATGCGGCCCTCCAGCGGCTTCAGCAGCAGCAACTGCACAGCTTCCTTCTCGCCTCAGGCCGCGGGCGGTCGACGGCGAACGCGGGCTGGGGCGCGCAGTCTGGAAACGTTTTGCTCTCGAACGCCTTCGCCGGGGCTGGAGGAAGCGGCGCAGCGGGCGTGGGCGGTGGACACGACTTCCTCTTTCCTTCCGCTCAGAACGTCTCCAGTCTCTCGCAGGTGTCTCCGTACTTCCCAGGGAACGCTCCCCCGCATCTGTCGTTCTACTCTGGCAGGACGCCGGGCGGGGCCGGGGCGCATGGGACGCCCACAGGGTACGCGCAGTGGGGCTGGTCCGCGCCTCTCGCAGCGTATCACAGCAATCCGATGCACTCTGGTGCGTCGCCTTCTTGGCAGCTTGGAGGCATCGGTCCCTTTTCGGGCCAACCCAAGTCGGCGTACCCCCGCGACTTCGCCGCGGAATCCGCAGGTGGTGCGCCGGGGCCAGGAGGCCCGCAAGGTCTTGGGCGATGCCCGCTGCGGATGGGGACCGGCGTGGCCCAAGCGGAGAGCAGTGCGCCCCCCCCAGGCTCCCGTCTCTTCCACAGGGAGAGTCAGATGGGCACCTGCCAGCCTGCCTGGTCGCCGGGCGCGTCGTCTGTGGGCGGGCAAACGGCGGAAAGTGCTCAGAGCCGCCACCACGGCGAGTCGGTGCTGCACGCGTCTTCCTCTGAGGTCGGAGGGCCGGGGCCGTCGGGACAGGGCGCCGACCGCCGAGAGGGACACACTGGCGGGGCGGCGGAGGGAGAGGCAGTGTGCGGTTCAGGCGCGCGGATGAAAGAGGCGACGCGCGGGCCAGTCGGGGACGATGCAGAGGAAGAGCCGAACGCAGACGGAAGAGCGAGTGAAGGATTCTTTTCAGGGGACTCCCCGTTCGCCCCGGACGCGAGCGGAGCACCCCACACAGCAGCGGGTTCTGGGCGTTCGTTCTCGCCGCGGCCCGCACGGACGGCGCGTCCGGATGGGCCCGGAAACGAGGGCGAGGAAGGCGGCCGAAAACGCGACAGAACGCGGAGCCTGACAGAGCCTCAGGGGCGCCCGCGAGAGGCGCGGAGAGGTCCCACCCAGGACGAGGGGAAGCGAGAAGAAGAGCGAGAAAAGTGGAAGGCGTTTGTCCTGCACAAACTCCTGCCGCGGGTTCGAGGGGTCGAGTACGACGCGACCAGCCACCAGTGGGTCTCCCACTGGCCGTCGGTCTCCCCTGCGGCGTCGCCTGTCGACAGGCACCTGTCTTTTCCTGGGGCTGCGCTTCCTCCCGCTGCAGAGAAGCCAGGCGACGGCCTCACACGCGTCTCGGCTTCGGGGTGTGAAAAGGAGACTGAAGTCGCCACCCAGTCTGTGGCGTTCTCCGTCAGGCGCCTCGGCTTCGAAGGGGCCTGGTTCCAGGCGTGCGAGGCGCGCCGCAAGGAGGCCGAGAAGGCCCAGGACTGGGCGCTCGTCGCAGCGGTCCGGGCCGCCGAGGCCTCTGCGCCGTCGGTCTTTGCCGCCCTTCAGGACGAGTTGCCGTCCCTGCCGTTCTCCTCGAACGACTTGGCCAGTGCGTTCTCGGGCCTGTCGCCTGCCACCGAGAGCAAAGCGAGCGGTGTGTTCCCTGCGTCGCTCGCGGCGGGGGCGAAGAAGGGAGACGGCCGAGACGAAGAAGACAGACGAGAGAGGCGGAGACGGCTCCTCAGTGCCTCCTGTCCGGTGCCGACGGCCATGAAGGCGAGCCCCGAAGCGGCGACTGACGTGTCGCAGCTGCCGCGGTCCCCAGCGCTTCTGCTGACACACGACCGTTCTCTCAAGAGTCCCCACACGGAGGCATTCCTTGCGTCGTCTCTGGCGGGTCTTCCGAGACATGCAGGCGGAGCGAGAACACCCGACCTTCTTGGTCTCCAGGGCCCCCCCCCAAACCTTCTTCAGTCTCCGGACCCCACTAGGAAGAGACAGGCGGGCCTCGAACCGGTCCCCGGGGAGGCCCAAAGCGCCCCGCAGGACGTCCTGCCTCCCGGGGGGCATTCTCTGCTCCTGGCGTCCGCTCTCGCCAGCCCCGGCATCCCTGGAGCAACGCCTGAGCACCTCCAAAGAGAGACTGGCGTCGTGAAGGCGTTCCACGGTCTAGGCGCCGAGAGGCACGCGTCAGGTGACGGCGCCGGGGCCGGCCAAGTAGGGCCCTGGGCGTGTGGGGGCGCGACCGCGGTCGGAGCGTCGCTAGTTGGGCACCACAGGAGGCTCGCGGCCGCCCGCCCGGGAAAGGAGACCCCCTCTCCAGGGATAGCGGCGGCGAGGAAGGCCGTGGCAGCGGATGCTCTCGTGTATGCAGATGGAAGTGAAGGCCGAGCGACCCTCCTGGCGGCAGGAATGGCGCCGCTCCATGGAGGCCTGAAGCCGCGAGACCTGTCTCACGTCCTCGCCGGCGGGCAGTTTCGCGCCCCACGCGGCGAAGACACCAAGTTGGCCTTTTGCAACGGAGGCGCCTCGTCCAACTCCTCGCCTGCATCTTTCACTTCTCTCCCACCGCCGCCCACGAACGGAGGCGGCAAACCTCGCGGCGGGATTTCGTGCAGCCGAGGTGGAGGCTCCGCGCATGCACAGAGTGCCCCGACAGGTCGGGGTCACAACGGTGAAAGAAGGCCAGGGGCGAGCGCGGGGACGGGTGGCGAAGAGAAAAACAGGCGTCTCGCGTCCCAGCCGCTTCTCGCGTGGAGCGACGACGACGACGTTTCGGGTTCTTCCGCATCATCTCCCGCGTGTCGGAAGGGCGCGGCTGCCTCCCGTGATCTCTCTGAGTGTTCGTTCGCGCGAGACTTTCCGGAGTCGACGCCGGCCCCGCAAGAGGGACACTCTGGGGACATCTCGGATTTGTCGGGTTCGTTGGGAGACGCAGTGTCGAGACGTGCCTTAGCGAAGACCGAAAGACCTGAAAGTGCGTCGCAGATCCCGTTCGCAGAGCAGGACGAATCGCGCTCGCCGCTCGAAGGCACGGCCGTGGTGCGCTTCTCTCAGGCTGCAAGCGGCCGGGGCGGTTCGCAAAGGCTACCCCTGGGGCGGGCTGCGGGTTCACGGGGGGGGTCCGACAGCGACAACGAAGGCGAGCGCAGCAAAGAAGGACGAGATGGAGAGGCCGGGCGGCTGCAGGTGGCCAGAAGCGAGGCAGTGAGAGGCGGTCGCGAGGACGAGGACGGGGAGCAAGCAGAGGGAGAAGGCGATTGGGCGCGAGAAGAGCGCGAGGCAGAGGGTCTCGGCCAAAGGCCAGGTGTGGAGAAAAGACAAAGACACGCAGGCGAAGGTGAAGTGGAGCGCGACGTGGAGGAAGCGAGACGCGACGCCCTCTCGGCAGATGGCAAAGGACGCGCGGCGTTCGTGGAGGCACCGAGTACCAGCCGAGAGACAACCGTTTCAAGCGGTGTCGGCTACCCGTCCCTCTCTGCTCCAGGGCTCGAAGACGGAGCTGACGAGTCCCAAGACGAATCTGAGGGACGAGGCGGTACGGCTGCGTGACTCAGCGAGGACACTGTGTGGGGTGGAGACAGACGGAGTCCGACGAGGAGACTCCACAGTGGAAGGCGGACTGATACTTGGCAACCGACCGATGGAAAGAAAGAGGTGCCTAGAGAGACGGTCCGCGAAGCAAACGAGACCAGTGACTGCGTACACGGAAAGTGCGCTGAACGTCTCGGGTTAGACACACACAGAAGAGATCGTTCCTGCCTGCGAGACACGACAAATTTCACTTTTGAATTACACGTGGCAGCCGGTCCAGTTCGGATCAGCGCGCCTCTTCGCCTTGCAACGCAGCTCTGCGTGCCTCGCCCAAGAAGCGTCTCTCCGCGAGAGTGCCAAGGCCGGCGGCGACTGTCGAATTGAGACCTTAAAGTCGAAGCGTTCTGTTGAGCTGCGCAGAATATGCCGGAGAAACCAACTTTCTTCGTCTTTCCTTCAAAGCGTGTCGTCCACCTTCACTCCGGGGCGGTGACTGTTTGCATGCGTATACATTTACATACCTAGATGTATATGTACCTGTACGTACATATATATATATATATATATATATATATATATGTTCGTGTATTCATGTGGCGACGACGTAAGGAGACGACAACACTACCGTGTGTGTATATATAAATACTTTGATGTCGACGTTGCTGGACAAATATGTGTGATTCCGCGCGTCAACATGCAAGTGAGATGGTGCCTGCCTAGGTTTTCTCCTGGACGGCAGTGCATGCGAACATCGAGCTCTCAATTTTTGAAGATTTCTTTACGTTGTTGTTTTCCGGGCCCCACATGCGAGTCCCCCGGTTCTGTCGTGCACAAATATCGGAAACGGAGGAAGCACATGCACTCTTCAAAGAAGCCTTCGGGCGTGTCCCTCCGGCTTGAGGCCTGCAGTCGGCCTCCTCCCATTGTCGGCTCTGTTTCCTGTCAGCATCCCTGCTCACTCGATTGCGTCGTGACCGGTTCGAGTGCGCTGAGCATCTGTCTCCGCTTTCTCATCGCCCTCGCTGGCGCTTTGTTCAAACCTGCTTGTCGAGCAAGCCATCCCGCCGTCTGCAAAGGTGGTCCGGCGCGCGAGGTGTAGGCGCTTGCAAGCAACGGGTTTGCGAGTGCAGCCGCGCATGCATGCAAACACTTTTGCACACAGTTGTTTGTATTGACACAGAAGGTTGCACGAGTGCAGATCAACGTGCAAGCGTGGTCGTCTGCCGAAAGGGTTTGTGCCTCTCTGCATTCGCTCTGCTGAATGGACGAAGGTCGTCGCCACTCACGTGCAGACGAGAGAGCACGCGAAGAAAGAAGGTGACTCGCACAGGTTCACTACGCAGCGGTTCCGGGGTTAGTCTAGGCTGAACGGAAAAGCGGGGCGCTGTCTCTCTGAGCACCGCCCCAGAAGCGGAAACCAGCGAATGAGCATCACGCTCACCCACGCGCACCTGCCGGTCTCGTTTCAACGCCAGGCTATCACGGGAAACCGCTTTAATCTGCCGGCGCCTTTCGTGGCATAACATCTCGAAAAACGCGGGAACCGAATCTCTCGTGACCAGGTGCCGTAACCCTCCTAGGGGGCTGAACAGCGGTGGGTTGAAGAACGCTGCCAATGTCTTCTTTCTCTCGGCGCGTTGCCTTTCCTCAGACGGGCACAGCTCACCGTTTTCCAGATCTTACTGTGAATCGGTCCGACTTGGACCCGCGCAGGCTCGCAGCAAACAACGCTCGCGAGTGGAACACACGCAGTCCTGGAACCTCCCCCCCTGGGTGCCTACGCCATCGGCCTGTCACGACTACAGAAGCAAGATATTTAAACGCCTACAGAAGAACGAAACTTAAACTAGGCCTGGCTGCGTTCGTGTGCGTGAAAGGGACACAGCCACACAAGTTGCCTTCGACAGCCGGTCTTGGGTAGGTTGTCTCTTGCGTTGAGTCCAAACCGTCATTTCGCATGCCAGCGCTAGTCGCGAGACCCGAACAACTCTTCCAAAAACACTTCCAAATAAAATGAGCGCTCCCGGATTCGAGAACCGTACACACGCTCCACAATCCTCGCGAAGGTCGCCGGAGACAGTCCCCCCCCCCCCCCGCTGAAACAAGGTAGTCTTGGCCAACGGCGGAATCCGACTTTCTCGGCGAAAAAGTCGGATGGGCGCTGGAGTCTCGGCTCCGTATTTCCTGGGTTGATTCTTTTTCCCACGATTGCGCTCTTCTCTGTATTGTCCCTGGCTGACCACTGTGCGGCGGGTTCCCCCGGAGGGCCTCACTTTCAAGCGACAAGCTCCGCCCAGCCGCACGCCAAATGCTGTTCCCTTGCATTTGTTTGGCTCCTTCCTTTCTCAGTGCTCTTCACCACCTTCCGTCCCGCTCCTCTCTTCTGTTGTCTTGTTTCCGTCGACGTTTGTTGGAGCTTCTGCTCTCTCCCTTTTCTCGCCCTCGCTTCTCGCGTCTGGGCTTCCGCCTCCTGTTTCTCTCGATGATCACTCTCCCTAGCGGCCCCGAGTTGGGTTTTCATTTCATCTTCATGCCCGGTTGTCCCTTCTCGTCCGAGGTCGCGGGCGCTGTCTCCCCTGCCTCAGCCTCCGGCGCCGCTTCCTCCCATGTTCGTGTTTTTTCCCTCCACACAGAGCCTCTCTCCAGCGGATCTCGACCGGCACCAAGAGGCTCGTCACGTTGCGCTCTCCGCTGACTCCTTTGGCGGGTCCACCCAGCGGCCGTGCTGCTTGATGAGGGCGACGAGAGCGTCGCACGCTTCCGCACTGGGAATGCCGCGCTTCACCACTTTCTTCTTCACGTACAAATCCACCTGAAGAGAGAAACAGAACCAGACGCGCCCCGAAAGCATTCCAACGGGGGCCTCCGTCGGCAGAGACGGTAAGCAGGCTGCCAAGCGCCACAAACGCGGCCAACGGCGGGAACGGCCACGTCCGGATGAAGAGAGATTGGTACGAAGAAAGCCTACCACATCCTCCGCACAAAAACCCGGAATTAGGAACATAGCGATCTAACAGACGCCATGCCTGGTTATCGTCACTCAGGACGTAGGCAGGAGGGAAGAGATTGGAGGTAACATACACGGCGGGGGCGAAGGAAACGACAATGACAAAAACCTGGCCCCGGAGGAGACAAAGGCCCAGCCGTGAAGACGTTTTGCCTTTCCCTTTTCTGGCTTTCTCAGTCGCTCGCGTCCGTGCCGGCATCGCCATGTGTCTCCTTTTGCTCGCCACCCGGTCGGTCTCGGCCCCCAGGGCTTTGGGGTTTCTTCTCTGTTTGTGTCTTTCCTTCCCCGTCGCTGTTGCTGTCCCCACTCCGTGCCCGCAGCTCTCATCGCTGCCTCCGCGCCTTCAGCGCAGCCCCGCGCCTCTGTGTTTTTTCCCTCCTTGGTTCTGCCTTTTGCCTCCCTGTTTCGGCCTCGAGGCGGGGCGGCGAGCCTCTGAAGCTCCTGTGGGCGTCTCTCCTCACCTTTCCCGGCGCGCCGCCGACGTAGCCGAAGTCGGCGTCGGCCATCTCGCCCACGCCGTTCACGATGCATCCCATCACGGCAATTGTCACGCCTGGCAAGTGGCCCGTCCGCCTCCGGATTTCCGCTGAAACTTTCTGAGACAGCGCATGCCAAAAGATCCGACAAAGAACGCGCGGGTGCCCTCGTGCGCATGCATACGTCCTCAGCGCAGGCAACCCCCATCCGCGCCCAGCTGACGCTCGACACCGTGTGGGTGGGAAAACGTCTCCGAGGCACGTGAAGCGCTCTGCAGGGCACTCGACGGAAAACGGCAGAGAGCGACGCGCGGTTTTCCGGTCCCCCGAAGTGTATATTCCACCACGAGTCTGCATGCCGAGATCAAAGCTGGAGATGTGGACGGGGCAGTCGGAAAGTCGCGAGAAACCGCAAGTGTACAAGCGCACACAGTGCGGAGGGCGTCTAACCAGGAGCCAGTCTCAATGAAGCAGGAAGAGACGAGGCACGGTCCACGACCTAGGCAGCTGCGGAGCACAAGAGAAGTTTTGCGGAATAATTAGGTCCCCATCTATGTATATGAACGATAGTGGATTTGGTGAGAGGCGGAATGCACAAACCGAATCGTGACAGTGACGCCAGTGGGGCGCTAACCTGAATGTCAAACAGAGTGCGTCCACAGGAGGGGCAAGAAATGAACTCGGTCTTGGTGCTCCGAAGACGGCATGCCTGAGAGAGAGCACAGGAAAGCAAAGTCCAGCGCTGCAGTTCATCTTGGTGTTTCTCACCTTTCCGAAAACGAAAAGACGCTTTCGAACTCGAAACGCCGCACCCGGAGCGAGCTAGACTACCTTTCGTTCGTGTTCCCTTTCTCTCCCCCTTTTCGCCATCGCTTCGTCCGTGCTCGGCTTCCCTCTCTGTCTCCTTCCCATTCCCACCCCTCTCGCCTCCCCCCTCTCACCTCTGCCGCCTCGCCCCTCTCGCCTCTGCCGCCTCGCCCCTCTCACCTCTGCCGCCTCGCCCCTCTCGCCTCTGCCGCCTCGCCCCTCTCGCCTCTGCCGCCTCGCCCCTCTCGCCTCTGCCGCCTCGCCCCTCTCACCTCTGCCGCCTCGCCCCTCTCACCTCTGCCGCCTCGCCCCTCTCGCCTCTGCCGCCTCGCCCCTCTCGCCTCTGCCGCCTCGCCCCTCTCGCCTCTGCCGCCTCGCCCCTCTCGCCCTGATCCCAGGCAAAAAACTGACCTGAAGGAGATTGAATCCGAGCCGGATTTGTCGAGGCAGAGACAGGCCTGGCAAGTCCACCAGCACGCCCTCGCCGAGCGCATCCACGAGGAGGCTGCCGACTTCCCATCCAGCATAAATCGCACCCTCTTGCTCTTCTTCCTGTTCGAGCATCTGACAAGAAAGCGGATGCGCACACACGCGAGATCGCACCTCCAAGGCCCGAACCGAGAGCACGGCGCTGTACCGTTCTCTCTCTGGAATGAACCAGCCGCCATGAAGCGGACCACGGGGTCGGGTGAACCTCTTTGCTTTTTCGCGTCACGATGAGACGAAAAGCGGAGCCCTAATGGTCTAGGTTTCTGTCTCCTTCACGTCGACCTCAACCGAGCGAGAACAGGAAGCGACGAGTTTACCCACTTTCTGTTCGCCTCAGACGGGCGTTGTGCAACGGTGCAGAGACAGCCGGCTCGATCCGGAAGCGCACCTCGTGAGGAAACGAGGAGGCCAGACGATCTTTCTCTGTCGCCTTTCATTTTTTCACGCGGGGTGCGACTCCCAGAGGGCGCCGCCTCGCCCCCTCGCGAATTGCGCGCGCGAAAACGCGTCACAGACAATAGAAGAAAGACGGGGATGAAGCGAAGAGTGAGCGGCACGCGATGCATAAAAACCTCTATACACACATTCCGTTTTCTGCGCTTCTTGAAGAGGCGAAAAACTCTTGCTGTCTTCCTTACCAAGCGGTTGTTCTTCCCCGTCTCTCCGTCCTTGCTTGCGAGCTCGCTTTCCGCGACGACCGAAGGGGTGCGCTCCAGCCAGTGGATAACGGGAATGCCGCCCGGTCCTTCTCTGCTCTCCGCACGGTGCCCGCCTTCTGCGTTACCTTTCGCTTCTCTCTTCTTCGCCTCTGCCTCTTCTCGTCTCTTGAGAATGTCGACAAATCGCCTCGTCACAGTGACGCCCTGGGAACCTCGCTCCGGTGGGCGCAGGAGGAAAAAGAGAAGCGACTGCGGGGAGAGACGCAAAAGGTCAGCAAACCACAGACAAAACTTGGCGAGTTCGACTCCGACAGTCCCTCGCAAACTCGGCCGAAATAAGCAAAACCCGAGGGGCAAAGGCAACCCCCAAAACAGACGCGAGAATTCACCGACGCAGAGACCGACGCCAAGCCGCCCCCCACCGGCGGAGCGAGGACGCAAGACGACGGTGGTGGCTGAAGCGAGCCGACGAAGGGGGACTAGGAATGAGACGTACCAAAAGACACACATTGGGAGGAGAGAACAATGGGGCACGAGAAAGACAAACCGCCCGACCTCGCTAGCTTGACGGCGGTGCTGTTTTGCTTTTTTTTCTCCACAGCACCAGTCGAGCTTTGCATCTTCGCGGTCGCCGTCCTCGTTGCTCCGCAGCGCGCCACCCTATCCACCCGGTCCCCAGTTTCCAAATTCGTTTCGCCGTTTCCTGCTTACCTCCATTTCGAGAACGGCGTCGATCTCTTCTTCCGTCTCGTGACCGTCGACGAGGAGTGCGACTCCTTCGAGTCTGTCACGGACGAACGGCAAGAGTTTCCCTCTCACGGCGGCTGCATCCCGGAGGCGCAAAACCCCCACAAGGCCCTCTTTCTTCGAGGGAAGGAGAGAGGTTTGAAGCAGAAACCTCTCGCGTTCCGCTTCGTCGGCCTGGGCCTCGTCGCGTGCGCCATCACGTGTGGCGCCGCGCTCGGGCTCCACGGAGTCCCGGTTCCCGTTCACGGCCTTCCGCGTCTCCTCTTCTTGTTGCTTCTGCAGGGACACCAAATAGGCCAGGTCCGGGAAGGGGACCAGCACGCCGACGCCTGCCTCCTGGAGTGCATGCAGAGTCTCTCGGGCTTGGGCAGCGCGCGCGACCAGCCCACGGCCTTCTTGTTGAGAAGGAAGCGAGAGAGAAGGGAGATAAATCGAATCGACGGAGGCGATGCTTCTGAAGGGTTTGCCGCCGACGACCTTGCACCCAAGGGCTTTGTAGAACACTTCCTGGACGCCCAGAAACATGACCAAAAAACCTCGAGATGAGACGCGGAGTGCGCAGGGGTGGGAACTCGGTCGCGGAGCTGCCGCCTTCACTCACACTCGTGACTCGCGCCGCGACGGCCTCTCTCCTCCATGCCACGTCGTTCGTTGGCTGGCGGATACGCATGTATCTGGTTATCGTTCGATATATGTATATATATATATATGTAGATTAATACATGTTTAGATCTATGCAATTGGATCTACATTTGTGCGGCCTTTGAAGGTTCTTGTGAGCTGGACACAGGTTTCACGTCGTCAGCTGTGTCCGTGCGATGGGCGCTGTCCCCGTGTCAACTGGCGGGCTGTGCGTGTCCTTTTTCTTCTCACCGGAACTTCAAGCATCGCGGGACTGACGCGAACCATCACCGTGCCGTCTCTGTGGAGAATGCGTTCGTCGCCGGTCCTCTGCGACTCCGGTTCGCCTTCTCCCTTGCCGTCTGTGTCTGCCTGGGTCGCGCGGCTGCGCGAAAAGAGCGGGCGGATTGTTCGCTTCTCGATGTTTTCAAAGTTCCGAGTTCTCTCCTCAAAGGGGCGCGGGACCCAGGCCGAAGTCTCCAGAACCGCAGACTGTCTCTCCAGCTCTGAGGACGCGCGAATCCCCGAGGCAAAACCCAGATCTTCCGCCTGTCTGTGTTCGCCGAGAAGGCTTCCTTCTTCCCCGCGACTTGGCACCGACGCGTCGCAGCCTTCCCCGTCTCGCCCCGCCGTCGCGTTCTCGTGCTCGCCGCGGAGCTCTCGGCCGCGGCCGCTCGCCCGCCCCCGACCCGCCAGCCGCCACCGTTCCCCCGTCTGCGCCGCGAACCGAAGTTTCTGTTCCTGCATCCGCGCGATCGACAGCGCGACGGGGATCTCCCGCCACGGCGGCTCGGTCAAGGAAACGCGCAGTGTGTCGCCGATGCCATCCTGCAGGAGCGCGCCGATCCCCACGGCAGACTTCAGCCGGCCGTCTTCGCCTGAGCAGCCGAACACCAACCAGAGAGAGAAAAGGGGTACGGCGGCGCAGCGACACGAAGACATAGAGCGACAGAGCGAACGGGAGGGCGAAGAAAGAGTGAGAGGGGGACGGACGGGGAGGAGACAGTTTCGAGTAACGGAGGCCAGCGAGCGCGTTTGAACGAGCAGGGAGGCAAAGCGCGAACGTGCGAGTTCACCGCGGGGCACACGAGCCGCTCCCCAACACATCGCGCCACACACAGGCAGGTACGCGCCGTCCCCACCTTGCCTGTAGGCACCGGAAAGCCACGCGGCGCGCACGGCTCCCCGCGGTGCCGAGAAATCGCTCTGTGTTTCCTCACCTTCTCCCGCCTCTGTCACGCCGAGGTGGATGGGGAAAAGTTCGTTTCGTCGGAGCATTTCGCTCGCGAGAAGCCGGTAGGCGTGGACCATGACTCGCGGATTGGACGACTTCATGGAGAAACAGAAATTCCTGAAACTCTCACGGACGCAGATGTCTGCGAATTCAAACGCCGACGCCACCATGCCGCGCGGCGTGTCGCCGTAGCGCCGAAGGATGCGGGCGGAAAGTGACCTGGAAGCGGAGAACCACCGACACGAAGCGCGGAGCAATTTTTAAAACCCAGTCATCTGTAGCCCTCTCTCTTTAAGTGAAGCGGAAACACTTTGCCCCGCAGGCTCGTACACCCACGGCTGGGCTCCTCTGCGCCGGTCTGCGTTTCGACTGGCGAGTCTTCCAGTCTTTTGCGTTTTCCTCCGCGGCCTCCCCCCGTCTGCTTCCTCGAGTCGCCTCAGCCCGCCCCTCACGCTACGTTTCCGCACTCACCCGTGGTTCGTGCCGATTCTCATCGCTGTGTTGAACGTTTTGCACTTTTCAATCAGAGGGACGAGCAGCTCTTCTATGCGCTTGTGGCCGTCGTCGAAGCGTCTCTCGGCCTCGGCTTCTCGCCTTCTCTCGTCGGGTAGGTTGGAGCCTGTTGCGCTCTCCACCTCGTCTTCCCATTTCTTCGCCCCGTCTGCGAAGTTTCCCGGATTGATGCGAACTTTGTCGAAGATTTCCGCCGCGGCGAGGCCCACGCGAGGTTGAAAGTGAACATCGGCCACGAGGGGAATACGCAGGTTTGCCTAGAAACGGAACACGAGGAAGAAGGCGCGTCGCAGCCGTCTCGGAGGGACGACGCGAGGGAAAAACGGAAGAAAGGGAGCACCGCGGGGAAACGGACACGAGAGAAACGCCAAACGTGGAGGATGTCAATTCCCTACGACACTGAAAAATTCCACATCGGTTGGCCCAGAACATAAAAAGGCGGTGACTGTCTCCTCTCTTCGTCCTAATGCTATGAGCGAATAGACGAAACAGGAAAGACGGAGGCAAAAACCAGGGCGGGGAGGCGCACGAGCACAAAGGGAAAGAGGAGCGTCAATGGAAAGAGCGCACTATCACGCTGTCCCTGGTGAGCTGATGCCAAGGTGGGAAGCAATCGTCGTGCTTCTGTGAAGGCGCGCAAGAGAGACGGAAAGAGAAAGGAGACACCGCGAAGCAATCGACTTGCGTAGGTAAAATGAGAAGCATCACTTGCTGGCAACGAACCTTGTCGAGTTTCTCTTTAATGAACTTCGAGGCTTCCACTTCCTTCATTCCCTGAACAGTCATTCGCACCATTGACGCCCCAGCCTCTGCACACTTCCGGATCTGCAAACAAAAGGACACACGCAAGCAGGGACGAAACGAAAACCCTAAGAACCGGAAGCTGGACTGCCTCGGGCTCGGTGCCACGGCGTCCACGCACATCCCCAGTGTGAGTACATATCTATAGATAGATTGGTATGCGCACATATCTGAATCTATGCATCTGTGTGCCTGTGCGTATGCATGCATCGCGGGCGGCAGCTATTCGAGGGAAGAGACAAACGCGCAACAAATGCGCTGTCAGTGTCTGCATGCAGTCGTCACAACGCTTGAGAGGTTCCTTCACCCTGCGAACGATCTCCGACGGCAGCTGCATGTGACCATCGACGAGGTGCGCATGTATGCCTGCATGAAGTTCGGTTCGCTCTTGACCGAAAGTTGCACGGATGTATGCACATGTGTACGGAGCGCAACAGACACACAGTCAACGAGCATCACACACAAGCAGAGACCGTCCGGGACACTCAGAGGCTGGCACGTGTACGAAAGTCCTCGGACCGCAAGAAAGCTCGGCAGAGAGCCGCAAGGTGTCGCGGCGCGTTGGGCCGAACGCCGCTGGACTCGCCTGCTCGACGGTGGCCTGGACATCCCGCGTGTCGGAATTCGTCATGGTTTGCACCACGAGAGGATGCGAGCCGCCGATGAGAACGGGGTAGCCTTCTCTCCAACTTCCCGGCGGCGTCAAGGACGAAGAAGACGATGAAGATGCGAAGAAGTCGTGGTAAGGTGCGGCGAGCGCGCCTCGGCCGACGACAACAGTCCGTGTTGACAAGCGTTGAGTTGAAGCTGTGGAGACACAGTAGGAAGAGGGAGGACCGGGCTCGGAAGAAGATAGGGACGACGAGGAGACAGCGGCAGACGCAGCGGAACGTGGAGATGATGAGAGAGACAACGGAGCGCCGCTCCGTGTCTTTTCTGCCTCACTGTGTCCGCGAGAGTCGGGCATCCGCTTCGAAGGCATAAAACCGCTCGAGAGAATGAATCCCGCGGGCGAGCGCAGATGTTGCTTCGCTCCGTTCCGTCCACTAAGAGGCGCGGCGTCTTCAAGGTGTCCTGTTCTGCCTTTCGAGAGTCGCGAACAGCGGCCTTCACCGGAAGAAGAGGGGGACCGCACCCCCGAAGGAAGCGAGACAGGGAGAGCAGGCGGCGGAGAGTCGGTCAAAGAGGGAGAGCCAAAGGAGACAGGGTGGGAAAGGACGTTTGAACGCTCGCCGCCCCACAGCACGGGGCGGTGCGTAAGTGGGAGGGCTTTGGCGGGCCACGGCCAAGAAAAGAGAAGCGGGAAAAACAGACAAACTTTCGAATGGAGAGACAAAAGAGCGTGAACCGCCAGAGCGGGCAGCATTGCAGAAGGCAGCCGGGACTGGTTGGAGAAAGCGAGGGAGAGCGAATGTTTGGACGCCTCAGAATCCACAGGGCCGCGCCAACAAGCCAGGCAAAAGACAAGGAGGAAAGCAATGAAAAGGACGCGCCGGCGTGTCGGAGACGGGAAAAAGGCCAGCGACGGCAGGCGCCCACGAGAGGAGGAGCTGTCGCGGCGGGTCCTCTTGGAGGTCGCGTTGAAGACGGCGCGTTCTTTTTCTCGGGCCGCTGTCCCTCGCCCTAAAGCATCTGCGTGTCTCCGGTGTGGTCTGGGCGAGCCTCGTCGTCGAGACTCAAGGCAAAGGCCTGGGTCGGAAGGATCCTCCATTGACAAGGAAATGAGCCGGTCTGCGTTGCCGTATTCTCTGTCTCGGTCCGGGACCCCAAGTGTCGGGACGCGGGCTCCCTCATCTCTCGGCGTCCGACGCGAAGACACAGGACGGCGGTCCTCAGAGATCTCCATCTTGCGTGGGGGGGTGTGAGGCCATTATGAGAGGCGGCGTTTCCCGAGTGCGAAGCAACGGAGACAAGAGCCGCGCCGATTCGTCTTCACTCGAAAGAAAGGACGGGAAAGGAGCGTGCCGTGTCGAGATGCACTCCAACAAAGAAATGCTCGGGACAGCGTTTGTGCGTTTTGGAAAAGGCTCGAGAGGATTCGGAGGGCGAGTCAACAGATGCCGAATTGAGTCGCGAGGGTACTTTGGCCCGTCTCCCGAAAACCCAGTGGAAAAAGACCATGGAATGGTGCCCTCGAGCAGGACGAGTCTCGAGTCGAGAGAAATGGACACGAACCGTCTCTGGTTTCACAAAGAACTGGGATACGACAGGAAAGCAGAGAGCGAAAAGGGTCATCGAGGCGTTCGTGGGGCAGGCAGGACGTGATTCGCCGCCTTGGTCTTGCCGTCGCAGACGGGGAAACGCTTGACGAGGGAAAAGGGAAGGCTCTCTGCAGCCGACAGGCGTCGGGAGAGGTAAAATGGAACAACAGCAGAAGGACGCGCCGTTCTCTCTCGCCCGTTTCCGTTGCAGCTTCTGCGCACGGAGGCTGGGAGTCGTGACAGAGCGCCGAAATGGGGCCACGAGAAACTGCGCAAAGGTGGTAATTGGTCAGAGGCAGAGACGGGCCAGCGCTTCTCCCGATTAACTTGGACGTATTTTTCCTGTTCCGGCGGGCGTCAAAGGGAAGAACGAATGAGAAAAGAGATAGCAAGCAGTCGCATCAGGCGGACGAGTTGATGCAGTAACGAGGCGACGGTGTCTTGCCTCCACGCCCTCTCTTGTGTTGTGCGGCCCCATCTCTGTCGACGGGGTTTTTGCATGCGCACAGGAGACACACACACAATCGACGGTGTATGGCGAAAATCCGGCTCCTGTCAGACGGAAGTTGTCCCAAGTTTCCGTTGTTGCTCTGACATCGACTCATCTCGTGTTTCTGCCAAACAGCCTGAATTGCCCGGGGCAGTGTGTGAGGCTTCAACGACTGCTTGTGCCGTGTGGCACACAGGTGACCAGGGGCCGCGCTAATGTGTCTTGAGAGAGTCCGGTTCCTCGGGGATTTTTCGGAAGGCCACCAGCCGCCCTGCGCGGGCCATACCCGCCTTTGTGAAAAAGAACAGCCTGTTGAGAAAAGAGATACGCGCTTGGGGCAGGAATCGGGAGACTGAATTCCAAAGGCATTCCGTCATCACGAGGATGGAACACTCTGGTGTTTCATGGCAAACTGACTAGTGCCAACCTTCTTGCGGTACGGGACTCAAGTGATGAATCCTTCCCACTGAGAGCACTTTGCTCCTCCACTCGTCATGTCGAGATCGCTGTAGCCTCCTGTGTGGAAGAAGTGATTGGGGCGCCGTGCCCCGAGTACCCCGACTACCCCGAGTCACATGGCTGGTGATGGCGTGCGATCTGTGTGACGATTGACTGGCAGCAAGAACGAAAGCAAGTTGGCCCTTTCCTCGAGACTGCAGTCCAGCGATTCCGCTGGGCAAGAGGCAAATGACTGATCGCACTGAAACGGGTCCCTCAGCACTGCGGGTTTTTCCTGGAAAAAAAACTTTCGGTCTTCCCGTGGAACTGGGCACACAGCCGAGGCGTAGGTCTGATTCGTCGTGAAGCAGAAACTCCGTTTTTGCCGATAGCATACATGGAAAGACTGCGGAATTTTTCTGTGCGCGGGCATACCGACGTGGAGCTGGTCGGGAACTCTGTGGAGTCGCTGCACTGTCACCAAAGACGGAAGCTCACAGTCGTTGAAAATTCTAAACCACAATAGACGGCAGTATGACAGAGGTGACGAATCGCCGCTCCCTCGTCAGTTCGACACAAATTTCTGCGGAAACGCATCTTCAGCTGTACAGCACTCGAGGAAACCAAACGCACCTGTGGAGTCGATAAGACGAAACAAATAGTGCAATAAAAACCGTCACTGTTGGCGATTACGTGCACATGACTGTTTCAGCGACATTCGAGTTGCAGTGTGCAGGGTCGTTCGGAGGCAGACCTCAGACAGTGGGATGTGGAAGCGCCTCTCACCAGCTGGAAAAGCGACTCGACGTGGTGCGTGTAACCTGTGTGTATGGAGCAGTGTCAGTGTCCGTGAATTGAATACAAGGTAAATCGTATTCGTTGCGAATGGCATCACTGCATAGAACGAGAGACAACTTAGTATCCTATTCTTATCGTCAAATTTAGCGGAAACAAGATGGTGGGAGGGATGCGACCGGCTCAAAGCATCTGATCAACCGCTAGTCTCCGCCGTTTCCCCTGCTTGTGTCAGCCGGTAGCTGATATCATATGCTCGCTGTGTCCCCTGGGTATGACTCTGGCACTGGTTCAGGCTCAGTAGCTTCCCCCAGGGCTTTCGCGAGGATGGCACTGTCCAGTCGGAATTACCTGATTTGCCGATTACTCCTGGCAACGAAGATGTCATGATTCCAAGAACAATTCCCTTCACGTGGAAGGGCACTCTACTGTAAGCGTTTCTCAGTCAATCGAAGCACATTTACGGCATAGAATTAACCTTAGCCGCCCATACGACAAGGAGCGTTCTGTGTGTGAATGAAACTTCCGCCTTCCAAGCCAGGGGAAGTTGAGGCACAAGGACCCAGCATTTCTCTCTAGAAACCGCCGCAATGCTTTCTGCCGTAGTCGCCGAAAAAAACGAGCGCACACACCTACACGGATGTGTATCTCTGATCTATCAGGCGAATCGTGTTGAAGCATTTTCAACGGCTTTGAAGCGAGGTCGCTTCCCAGGACGTTTCCTTAAGCTGAGTCGTCCTGTTATGCTGGCAGTGCAAATGTTATTCACAACTCATCCTGGCAGTATTTTTTGCGGAGGCTACTCTGGGATTTTGACATATCAGCACCGGGCAGCACTTCGTGATATCGCGTATACGTGAAACAAAATCGTAGCGTTGAAGAGTCGGCATGCGCCAATCAGATTTTCTCGGTGACAGAAGGTAGCCTCTACCGACTGGTCGGAGCAGGGCCCTTAGGCTAGAATCTTCATCAGCGTCAAACAGAGCTAGTTTGCAACGAAGCAAGCTTCGCTTGAACAGTGTAGCTGCCAGCACACACGGCAAGATGGTAGCAACGGCGGCCGAGCAGGGGAACATCGAAGTGGTATCGGGAATGCGCTTAAATGGGGCAGACCGGAACTGGACTACTGCTGTCTTCGATATTCCTGTTTTTTTTTTCTAGCAAGGATGTGCGGGGACGCCACGCGGCCCAGATACTGCAGCTGACAAAACACCACCTCCGACAGAAGCTAGGGCCGTTCCAGGCACCTGCTGTGAGTGTCGAGTTGATCATGAGCATTCACCAACACTCGATTGCGCGATAAATCAGGCTGGTACGCTTGATCCTTAAGGGGGTTTCGTGCGCACTGTGACCCATATGGTGGTCCTCTCACACCCTTGAATATAACCATTCTTCAGTAGTCGTGGCATTTTGGAAGCGATTTCCTTGGAATCACCTCCGAGTGACCGGAGAGTATCACGAGATCGAGTGAAGTAGAGGAGATCGCGTCATCAAGAGAATTGTTGGGGACGCTCCTGCCGCCGTCTTTATGTGCGGGTCCCCACGTGTGCAGGACTTGTGGCAAGGGCCCCACTTAAAGATACAGCGCAATTCCCTGTACACTCGGTGGACTCTTCCCAAAATTCAACACCAACTGTGCAGCGGAAGCCGTGTACTACCAGATACGGGCGGTTATGCGGGAACCGCACTTACAACAACATATCTTTGGTGAGCAGAGACGAGGCTCGGTCATCGATAACAGACTCGCCTCGCGGGGTTTTCTTTCGTTTACGATACAGCTGAAAAGTGAAATGGTGACCCTGTGACGCTGCTCTCAGTTGCGCAGATGAGTCCAAAACTGCATCCCAAAGACAGTTCTCTCTTCATTTCTTCAGGCAATTACAGACCTCGTGTTGGTGGGCATTGTCGTCGTCTCCTGGTCTGTGCTCTCTTCCGCGTCGCAGGCGTAGGGTCGCGCCTCAAATAGAGTAAGGGGGACTACTCAAAACGGAGACAGTCCTCTGCCTTGCAGTGCCTACTAACCTTGCGCAGTGCACCATGTCGGGTCCGCACACAGGTCGACGTAGTTTTGAAAGCCTGTTGCAGAGCGTTCACAGTTTATCTACAGCTGGTCCCCCAAAATCGCTGTCGCACGATGCCTTGTCGGCCCAAGTTACCGGCCTGTCCGGTTACCCCGTCTCTCGAGCTGGGAGCACTAGGCTTCGCTCGAACCTTGGCGCTTCGTTTCAGTCTCGGTCTTATGATAGCTGTGGCCGACGCTGCAGCTTTGGTTCCGGGATCGTCAGCCGCCGTCCCCCACGGTCACACATTTCTGGCCAGGAGCTGTCACCCCGCCGAAATAGCGTTGACGTTTGCGCGAAACGGTGCCTGACGCCTCCTGCCACAACGCTGCTCACTCCTACGGACTGGATACCACGCACGCCCCTTCTTGGTCAAGAGCGTCACGCCCATGTGGCCTCTGACGAGTGTAACGGGTGTGAGACCCACGGCAGATCAGACAGCCGAACAGCCAGACATATGCGCACGCGTTCTCCGGTGGACGTATCCTCCGCATCTCGGCCCGTCTGTGATCTCGTGCCTGGACGGCCTTGCAGCGCCTCTCCGCTGGCCACGCCTGTCGACCACCCTCAGAGCAGCCAGCCAGACGGAGACCACAGACCGCCAAGCACACAACACACGACGTTGCGGACGCCAGAGCCCCCGTCCCTGCCGCATCCACAAAGCCCAGGACTGTTTGGAAACTCAGCTTCCGTCGCACAGTATCCTCTTCGGCCCCTCCTGTCTCGAAGCCACAGCGCAGGGGCCTTACCTCGGGCCGGTTTCCAGCGTGCCCTATTACCCGTGCTCGAGACCCGCCGTCACACAGCTATTGCGGGGTCCCGGACTCCGTACTGTCGCCCATTCTCCTCTAGGGGACAGCCACGAAATTTAAAAGCTCAGACTTCCTGCGCAGTTCCAGGGTTGCGCGTCGTATCTGCTACCCCTGCTGTCTCTGCTGGCCCCGACAAGGTCATCCAACGTTGCCCCTTGACTGGCGTTCCTCTTGCTACCCTGGCCTTACCAGTAAATGCCTTCCCCGTCGGCGGCCGTCTAGTAAGAATTGGAAACTGGTCGCAGCCGATTCCCGATCCCCGATGTCCCGCAAACTTCAACCCAGCACTGTACCTAACTGAACTCTACTTCCTTGATAGTGCAAGGCGGCTGGAAATGCTTTCCCAGCGTATTCTTCAAGGCATGAAAAGTCGAGCTTTCTCCCATTGGGTCTTGAATCACAGGCAAGTGCCCCGGCTGACGCCAGCAGAGGGCCGAAAGGTGACGCACCTGGCGCTTCGTCGGCAGCCAAGGCGATACACGGTAGCAGGCTGTGAAGCGGTCGGATCATCGGTTGAGGAACCAAAGCGTCCGCCTTATACTGCTCAGAGCCATGCAGCTTGGTCTGTTGTCTTTCCCGTAAATATGTTGAGATCCCGACGACCGTATTTAACTCGACACAGAAGATAATCACTGGTGAAAACACCAGCTGCTATGCAGCGGGGGCGTGTTAAACATATGTAGAAATGCCATGCTTTCATCTAATAAAAGCCGAGACGCTCTCTTCAACCCGCCGGGGTGTACTAACGACAATGCAGTGTTGGGTGGGTTTCTGGAAGTCCGTGTGGCTTCCTGCCTGAACAGTGGCAGGAGCAAGTGTCGAGCAGTTCGGCACAGTCCTCTCTCCCCTCTCTCCCAATATAATGCGGGAGACTCCTGCTGAAACATGTTATGTTAGACCCATGGCACGATTGCCGCCTTCGTCTGTCTTTCCAGATACCCCATTGCTAAGAAGCTCTGGGATAAGAAGGTGGCAAAAGAGGTTCAGCACCTAAAACGATTGCTAAGTCGAGAGGCGAGGACTCGAGAGAGTTTTGCAGCAGAAGCATCCCGGAGACGAAGCGTAAGCAGATCTGCCTGTAGTCGATCAGGGTCACTTTCGGGAAAAATGCATGAGGCTGTGCGGAGAGGGCTGTGCAAGGCTGCTTTGTGGGCTCTGCGAGTGCACAGAAAGACACTGGAAAACCCTTCGTGATATACGTCAGGCCAGAGTGGCGGCGTCAAAATCACGTGGCATGTTCTGTAATCGGTCTACCTCATATTGCATCCTCCTGTTCAGAAAGGGGTTCATAAGGCAAGATGGCACACGTTCAACGATACTCTAGTGAAAGCATAATGCATCCACAGCTGTGTCGAAGAGTGCCTTGAAAATACGCTCGTCTAACTCGTTCATCTCTTCAACAGAGCTTCGTACGGTAACGAGCGGAGGATGCAAGAGACAGCGGATGCGGATGATCGTAGTTGCTGATGGTGCATCCCGCTCATCCACCTGAACGGCCAAACTGCAAGCGTCCACGCGAATCACCGAGGCGGTTTCTGTATCAGCCCTTTTCGCCCTTTTGACAGGACTGTGACCGAGAAAGCCATGACAACGCCGGCGATCTTTTTGGGCTGGCGGCCGAGCAGACGGCAGTCCTCGCTGAGCAGCATGGGGCAACTGAAGAACACAGGGAACGCATCAGACGCTGCAAGGCTAAAAGAGGAGTGAGCGATAAAAGAACGTCAAATTGCTGCACTTGCAGTTGTCTGCTACGCACTGGCTTTAGCGTTCTGTTTAAGACGGGAAAAAACACAGCTACAAGGCAGCACAAGCTTAGGAATAACATGTTCAATCGACAAATCAGAGGACGCAGAGATTTGGAGAGGCACGCTGAAGACAAACAAGGTCTACGCAGTGCAACAAGAGAAGACCTCGGCTAAACTATTCGTGCGGTACCATTCGCACACATAAGGGGGCATCATTCCAATGTGCTTCAGGCGGAGTTACGGTAGTAGGAATGGAATGTAGGAAACGGGTATTCCGGGGTTAGCTTCTGTGGTTGACAGGATCCAAATGAATTGGCGGGAGTGCAAAACGTGTCGCCCTGTCTCGTTCCACGCATGTGTAAGGGCGGCGATGTGTGTTGCGCCCCGAAGAGAAGCTGACGTTCGTGATGTGTCTTAGCGTTCAGGTCGTCCTCGGCTCCTTGCTCCTGGAACACGCAGTTAAGCGCGTCCAGGCGGAGCTCCAGACCTTTTCAATGCTGGCAATCAGGAGCAACATGATGTCAGAGAACGATATTCTCCATTTCGCCATCAGGATGCTCCCCAAGTATGCCCTCGTTCGCTAACACATTTCACTGCAACAGCATCTTTCACACGCAGTGAAACAAACAGTTGCAACAAATGACCTGTCCGTTGGATATCCGTTTTATGCCAAGCCGTAGAGTGAAGACCGACATACTTGCATGTTGCAATTTCCTCCAGCCGACGGCATACTGTCGGTTCTCCGGCGTTTGCTGGAAAGACAAGGCACGGCTTCAAACTGCTACGAACACCGGATCTTTCCTGCCTTTTCTGTTTCCATTGCTTTCGTAGGTTTGTTCCAATTGCTTGGAAAGATTTAGACACCACTCGGCAAGCTAGTCTTTTGAAGAATGAGTATCTGCATCTGGTTGAGCCCACAAAGTTGCATCTTACGAACTTGCGGGATATGTACTGTCTCCATCGACTCAACATCGAGGAGCACACCAAGCGAGTGGCGGCGTTCTACGAGGAATCATTCGACAAGTGAGCCCGACTGCGATACCGGAAGCGTACACATCTTCGGAGGAGTGCACGATGTTCATTGGTTGTTTGCCAATACATCGAGACAGTCCGATTCTTCGGTCTCCCGTTGGAGTCCGTATCTGCACTAACTGCCGGATTTGTCTCGCTTTGAGACGCTATCACGCTAGCTTCTACGTAACAGACGGGCGACACTTTCGGGAAAGTCGCGAAGTCTTCCTGCTAGAGCCATGGATCACAAGCATGGACGTGGGATAACAAACATACACCATAGGCTTGTAGAGGAATGGAGGCAACATTAAATCTTTAACACATCGTCTTAATTGTATCTTAATTGTATACGACAGGGAACGTCTTTGTTGCCCTTTCCATTTTTTTTCAAATCAGTGCTGCCTTTTTTCACTTTGCGAAGTATACGGCTTTTGCCCAACTTTGCTCTACAGGCAGAACGGGCTGATGATTTTGCACTGCCTAATCCGGGGTCAGAGCCGGCGCCTAAAGTCAGACGCCTTCTCCCTAATTAGGTATTATTCCTGGGGTATGCGAGCGGTAGAGGAAGAGGCCGCTGCCTGCGAAGCCACAGTCAAACGCGTTCATGAGATGGCGAAACTGAAACGTTTCACAGGCAGCCTCCCCGGCGATGATCCGACCTCCCATATCCTGCCTCTTCGTCTCCGTGTAGCTCAGTGCTTGTCCGGTGGAGCGCGCTCACCCGTCGGCATGAGTCGCCGGCCTTCCCCCGTTCATAATCCTCATGAACTTGTAGGTGCTGGGCCACCTCTTGAGTGTGGTATCAGCGAACGGCGCTGCACTACTAGTCTGCTCGAAGCGCCTACAGGGCCGCCAAAGAACGTATCGCTTCCCCAGCGTGTCATCTCCAGTTCTTCGGTCGCTGGCGAGTCTGCCGGAATTTTTATTCGCCGTAATGCGAGCGGTCAGCCCATTGCTCCTTCCTCAGCGTACGCCAGTAATGTAGGCAAGACGGCAAGGGCACCAGCCAGAGATCGCGGGCCCCCTCAGCCTCTGCGCTTCTCTCCTCGGCGCCTTCTGCTCGGGTCACAGATGTCACTTGACGGCAGCGGGTCGCCTACCTCAGGGCAGGTCCAGGGGACCAGCCTGTCGGAATCTATGCGTACTGAAATGAGGCCGAGAATTTATGAGCCGCGAACAGAAGAGGCGCCTTGCTTCACTCCTGTGTGTTCTCGGCCTCGATATCCAGGAGCAGATCCTCCAGGGGGAAGATCCCTGTTGAACGGTCACTCCTGTGACCAAGAAACTCTAGAGCCCCGAGGCAGCCCGAGAAGGCGTCCGGTTTTGCGTCCAGGACACAGTGAAGGGGGAGAGTTTTCAACAGGCGCCTCTCCGGCGGCGAGTTCCTCTTCATTCAATAGCCATACATGGCGGGTGAATAGTTTTACGGACTACAGCAGCTTTGTAGAGTACTGTGGAGGTGACGCTGTTGTTTCGGGTCCTCTCATAGGAGCTGGAGAGTACGATCGTGGGCCCGCTGCGGTCGAGGAACAAGCTGACAGCGACAGAGAACGGGACTCACGAGGGCTTGACAGGGACGGGAAAATTTCCTCTCATCGTTATCCAGACGGTGAAGCTGATGGTCTCGAGCTCTCGGACCCGGGCAGGGGGACTGCCACTCTGCCCTCTCAGGGATATTTCGATAGGGCCATCCACGCGCGTCAAGCATCCCCCTTCGTTAGCACAACGGCTCGGCAGGTAGCCTCGCACTTGGTAAAACCGAGCAATGAGAGTGACTGCCTTCCAAATGGCCTGCCCCGGCCACGCCCTCTCGAACCTCACGCACCACCTGGATCACCCGGGTGCGAGACCCAAGGCTCCCCCAAGGCACGTGGCGATTTTAGACTGACTTCCCTTCGGCTGCCGCCTCCACAGTCACCCTGTCCTCCGGTTACTATTACATATAAAAGCGAAAAGCAAAGTATCTGGGAGGAGCCGAGACCGGAAAAAGAGAAAATCCGGGCTCGCGTGCATGTTGTGGGCAGGAAGTGGCCGCCTCCAATGCCCGCACAATTTTTCCCGACTTGAAAACTGCGAAGAAAATGATGTCGCCGTGTCGATTGGATCATGGGGGGTTCCTTGCCTCTTGATGGTGTTTTGTCTCTTGTGACGACGAACTGATGAACAGCAGGTCATTCCTGTCGGCAAAATGTTTTCTCCCAGTTTTCGGCAGTTCCAGTTTGAAAAATCTTTTAGAAGTAAGCAAAAAGTATTCCCCCACGCACTGGTACACTGTCTTGTGCATCGAATGTGCAAGGTGGTGCCGCCCACCGCTGCTGATTTTCCGGGTTGGGGCCTCTTACGCCGCTTCAGTTTTTCTGAAACGCTGTAACCTGTGCAGATCCTATATTTGATCGAGCCGCTGCGCACGTGTGCCATCGGAACCAACCGGATCTACTTCAGCTTGTCCAACTTTCGCACAACTCCACTCAGAAATTCACTTGGACTGAGCGCCTGAGAAGCACTTTTCTACAGTTCCTGCTTGTCGATTCAGTCCTGACTGTGTCACCTGGCATGCTCTGTTGCCGGCTTCCAAACATAAAGCCAGTTTTGCTGGACATGAAATCCATTGCAACCTGTCCGGTAAACCCTCCACGTACTACTGCGGAGGTCTTACTCCGGCAGACACCGTTACGGCCGACAGAAAACGTCCGTTGAGGCTTGTTAGCGGCTCCCACAGAGGCCTGAAAACATTGCGACAGTACATCGTCGAGACATGCTACCCGGGCACAACTGACAGACAGACAGGCAGCGGCTTCACCGTCCCATTCGTTTCGATTTAACCTTGGGCCGGGATGTGCAGCTGTAGACAATCGGGGGGGTGTGAGCCGCCTATAGGAGGGTCTGGGCCCCCGACTACAAAAGATTTTTCCGTGTATCCGTCCACATTACCAACTCCCCGAGGTAATGTGGGTTTGTGTCTGGCCCTTTTTTCCTTCCTACAAGTGGACGTGGTGTCTTTTTTGGCATCAACGTGTATCCTTGTGTGTACTAGTTGATAAAACGCCGCGCACAGCGTCTCCTCCACTTTTTTCACCAGTTTCCATCAGGCCCTGTGATCTTTGCGTGTGTGGGAAATCCTTACGGCGGACGAACGCTATGTAGAATCTAGGGAGTCCGTTTTTCTCGTCAGCTACTTGCTACTATGCTGGCCCTGTGGCAGGGTGTGGGTGAACAGGGTAGACAAGAAAAAAGACACGCTCGAGAGGTAACCAGTTGCGGGCGCGAGTGTCGATTGTGAAGCAGGAACTCGACCGGCGTTCTTCGTTGCCCAAATTTCTCGAAGAAGTCGTCGAAATTTCAAGGGTGCGCGCGGTTAACGCGAAATGGAGCAAGACACAAGACACGCGAAAGTCAACACTGTTTGTGTCTCCAGTCACATGAGCGGCAACGCGCGCAGACACGCGACTGCCCCTCTTCTTCCTCTCTTGTGTGGCGCGCGCTGCCACTCGCCCGCCTTGACACAAGACCCTGTCAAGTCACCGTAATAAGCCACTACGGGGTTCTTGTTTACTTTCTCGTGTGTGTCTACCACAGTTTCCTCGGAGGAAACTTGCTTTTATTCGTTTTCTTCACGAAATCTAAGCAGCGCCCTCGTAGTTCGGATTCTCTTGATAGCATGAGACCCCATCGCTTCCGGGCGCCCCAACATGAGACTGCCTCCTCATTCAACCCAGCATGAGACCGCCTCCTCATTTCTCAACCCAGCATGAGACCGCCTCCTCATTTCTCAACCCAATGATACATACGAACGGCCATGCTTCCCCCGCGGAGACAACCTCTTTGTTTCAGGCCCACGCTAAACTTTTCGTTTACCTTGTTAAGACGGAGAGTCGAAGCATAGACTGTCCTTTCCCCTTTTGTTCCCGTACACTGCTGCTTTGAGTGTCTGTACACAACACTCGGCCCCTGCCCTCCTGGTAGTGACAGGAATCCGTGAAGAGTCCGCCCCCTCACTACCATTTCTTGCCAAATTTATATGTCTCGTGTTTTTTTTCAGCGTCTTGACATTGAGGGAACCCAGTAAGACGGAAACAAGGCGGGGGAAGACGATATTTTCTTAATCCTTCCCTTACCGCGTCAGCCCTACGCGGTTGTCACGCACATCAAACGCCTGGACGAGGAAACTGCCGCGCGTGCCGCACATTTTAGGGTGACGAAAAGGTGCTGGTGACGTTACCACGCGCGCGAGAGGACATGTCCATGCTTTTTCTCAAGTTTCCATCGAAATCGTTGGTGTTTTATTGCGTTCTAGTACACGTTTTTGCCATTTTTTGCTGGGCGGCACCTCACAAAGTTGAGAATCAACCGCCCCCCTTTGCCGCCCCCGGAAATGTTATCAGGAATGAGCAAGCTGTCGTCATGTTATTTGCTATGAATAGTCTGTGCTTCTGTCGACCCCAAGCACATTCCTAGTTTGGACCTTATTCTCGTTGCGTTGCCTTCTCTGTCGTGCATACATAGACCTGCCTCTGTTGAAAGAACTGTGCACATCTTGGCGGCACCTGCGTTGAGCAAGACGAGTCGTCCGTGCAAGCATGTGTGTGTTGTTGTCGCTCATTTTCCCCCTCACCCACCCTCTGTTTCTTTCTTCCTGCCTTCTTGCGTTGCGTGGAGCTCCAACGTGTCCCGGTCTCACTCCCTGCCCACGGCCAGTGCGGTGACTGTAGCCGGCTGATGTTGACGCATGCGCAGCATCTTCTGTGTCTGGCAAACGGGCAGCGGATTCCTCTTTAGTCTTCTCCAGGTTCCCTTCTGTATCACTTGATTTCTGTTTTTCGCTCTTCTTTTCGGTGCAATGGGGTCCGGGTCGTCTCGGCCTGGTGAGGCCGAAGGAGGGAACGGGCTGTACGGTCCTCGAGACGCAACGGAACAAGTGGAGGCCTTTCTGTTTGCGGTTCAGCGGCTCGCCTCTTCCCATTCATCAGGGGAAATGGAAACGGTTAATTCTGAAGGTGAAGGTGTGAATGACTTGGCGTGCTCGGATGCAGGCGACCCTGCAACGGCCAATCCCAAAACGTGTCCGTGTCCCTCTGCTTCCGCCGAGCTGCTTCCGTGTAAAGAGGACATGTTACAGTGGGATAACCTTCTCCTCTCTCTAGGGGAGTGCGGGGTTCGGCCGTTCTCCCTGTCAACTCCGTTTCTGTGGAACGAGTTGCTCCGCCCTCTTCTGTTAGGCAACCCCAGGAACGGGCAGCTGAAGGCGCTGTACCGCTTCTTCGCGCGCACTCTCCTTCGTTATGCCGAGGCCGTTGAATGCGTGCACAGGAGAAGCAGCTCCTCGCCTGCGTCGGCGCCTCTTCGCGCACAAGAAACAGCGCGGGAGGGCCCTTTCCCTGAAGCTGCCTCTGCCAAGGTTCCGAGGAGCGAGAGCCTGAATGCAGTGGCGGCATGCGAAGACCCGACCTCGGGTGAAACTGCGCTTCCTCCCCGTGTCGTTCTTTTCCCGTGCACCGACTTATCCATCGCCGAGCTCGCTCTTTTTCTGCGGATCCTCACCAAGGCGTTGTGCACCAGACTGTCGCTCCCGCAGCTTCTGTATCACCTCGAGTACGTCCCGTCGTCTCCGGGCGTCTCGCCGCTGTCTCCCGACTTGAGAGACGAACTGCTTGCTCTCTCGCAGACGTTCTTTGCCTCTTTGGGATCCAAGAGGCAGCGGTCTTCACTGACTTCTCTTCAGCCCACACACAGCAGCGACGCAGTTCAAACCGCGCCTCCTAATTCTTCGCAGTCCAAAAGCCGCCCTGAAGGGAGCGAAGAAGGCAAGGAGGAAGAACGAAATGGAGGGACAGTGCCCGAGGCCGTTCAACGCGTGGCCTCACTGGAGTCGAAGCAGTCAGGCGAGAACGTCCTGTCGCCTAGCGAGGAACGTAAATCGTCCGGGGACAGCCAGTCTGCCTTATCTTCGTTTCCTTCTTTTCCTTCGTCTTCTCCCGTGGTGGGCGTGGCGGATCCAGCCACCACGCCGACGACGACAGCGACGGTCGAAAGCCGCTCTGGAATCTCCGAGCCAAGCAAGTGCGCGAGTTGCGCACCCGACGGCCCCTTTGTGGAGAGAAGCGCCAAGTCGCCGTCGTCGTCTCTGTCTTCTCCAGCCTTTTGTGCGTTTCTTCTGAGCTACCGAGGCGAGCAGAAGGTCTTTGCCGCCTCGCCCCTCAGGTCGCCGGAGCAGCTGCAACTCGAAATCCTCACCTGGCTCTCGACCTCGTTCCCGGAGGATGCCGTTGCTGCCCGAGGCAGAGGCTTCTTGTTTCGCGCGACTCTGCGAGCGCCTTCGTCTCCAGGATCTGTGTCAGCCTCTGAAGAGAGAAACGCCGGCGCCGACCAGACGCGCGAAGTCTTCCTGTCCGTGAATGATCTGGCTTGTGTGCGCACGCTGAGTTCTGTGTTGACTCCCGTGAGGCTGAGAGAGCCAGGCGGGCGCAAAGAAGTAGACGGAAAAAGAACCTGTGGACGCTGCGGCGGCTCCAGGGCTGTGGGGTTGGAGACGAGCAGAGATGGCGCGGCACCCGAAGGCCCCGCGGACGCCGGAGGCAGAACTGGAGGAACGAGAGACGAGAAGGGCGAAAAAGAGACGCGTTCAGAGGAAGAAAAGGGAAACGGAGAAATGCAAGAGACACATCCGGGCCGTAAACTTGCTTCGATGTGTAGCTGTTCCTCAGCCTCCCACGCGGAGGGAGGCACGCACTACGCGCCGACGACTGTCCTCGTTGCTTGCCTCACAGTCGTTCCTCTATGGATCCCTCTCTCGCCGTCCACTTCATCAGCTTCGGCCAGTTCTCCCGTCTCGACAGTCGGGGCAGTGCTAGACGGCATTGTGAAGTTTCTCACAGTCGTCCAGCCGCCGTCCCCGTGTTGCTCGCCGAATCTCCTCCGAGCGCACCAACACATGCAAGAGCTCCTGTTGTGTCTCTTCGCCGTTGTCTGTCCCCTACAACTCACAGCTTCGTGTCTCCCGCGCACTGCCCTCGCCCCTCTCCCTTCGCGGCGAAAGAGGCCGTTGCAGCAGACTCCACACCCTCCGAACGCAGTGGGCCCCGAAGCGGCGGGCTGGGGAGATGAGCAGGGAGACGGTGGCGGGGACAGCCACGGCTCTATGGGGGCGAACGCAGTCACCGGAGACACCCGGGCGATGCGCGCAAGGCAGGCACTCGAAGAGAGGAAGAACGGGTCGAGTGGGGCTCGAAACACGAGACAGCGACAGTTCGAGCGTCTCCTGATTCCTCCGCTTTCCTCGCCCTGCGCAAAGCTCGCTCCGGCTCTCTACGCGTGGCAGCAGGAGGCGCAGCGAGAGAGATTTGCCAAGTCGAGAGATGTGCTGGAAGGTAGCGAGGATGAAGAAGAGGAAGCAGTGAGTAGACGAAACCACTTCCCGCCCGTCGCCGCCGCAGCGCTTCTCCCTGATTTGTGCTTCATCGAGGTCTTGCTGAGTCGGTGGGACCTCGACAAACAACACGGAGAAAACCGCGCGAAAGGTAGGTCTAGAGAGGTCTAGAATGCAACAACTTTTTCTTCTCGGCTTCTCTTCTTTGGGTCTGCTCTCTTGCGGCCCGCCCTTCTCACTGTCAGCGTTTCCTGCTGCGTCTTCTCTTTCCTCGCACATCGCTGGTCTCTCTCGAGGGTGCTCCCTGCCTCTGCCGACACTTCTCGCGTTTCCAACCCGTCTCAGGTGACCCTCTGTCTCCTTTTCCGGCTCTGCCTAGCACAACGCAAACCTGCATTCTGCTCGTACGGCCAAAACGGAGCACGGGCGTGCGTCTTTCCCCGTGGTGTTCCCCCGTTCCGGTCCTGTGTATGTCTTCTCGTTTTGATTTTCTCTCTCCGTAGTCTTCGTTTCTCTGCCTTCCCACCGGTTTTCCTCGCGGGCGAGGCGCGAACTTCCGCAGATGCCGCGAAGGATGCTTCTCCCTATTCGCTCGCACGTACCACGTAAATCAGCCACTCTTTCGCGTCGAGTAAAACTCGGACGTTGTTCCGCTCCTGTCTGTTTCGGCGACAAAAGGACGGCACCGACGCCGCCGGTGTCTTCTCGAACCTCCCTTCAGAACTGGAGGCGATTCTGGAGGCGTGGGTGTGCGTGTGTGTACCGGCTTCCTTTTCCACGCGCTGCGCAGAGTTTGCGGCGTACTTGCTGAGTATGGTCTGGCCTTCGTCGGCGCTCCTGCTGTCAGCGTCGCCCGCGTTCGTCTCCATCCCGCCGAGTCTCGCGCACTGCTCACTTTCTCTCGTGCTCCTCCTGGCCTTCTACCCGCACCCGGCGACGCGCGTTTCCCTGCTCGCGCGTGCGCCGCAGCCGCGAGGCGTTCATGCGTCTCCGCGGGAAGCCGCCTTTTCGCCTTCCGGCTCCTCGACACTCTGCGCGGCCTCTGCGGTCTGCGGGGGAAACCTGGGAAACCCGAGGCCCGCAGTGCCCTTGAGAAGCTTCTCGCCGAGCGCGTTCTCTGGCTCTGTTTTCGACGACGTGAGTCTGACGCGTCGCGTGCCTGCGGCAGAGTCGAACGTGTTTGCGCTCGCCTTCTCGTGTCTCTTTGACGCGTCTCACTTTTCAATGGAAAAAAAGGCTTCTCGGCCAGGCGACGAGCGCATGCAGACTGGCAGCTCGCCGCGACAAGGCGAGCCGGTTCTGCCTGGGAGCCGAGCGGGGGCTTTCCCGTCTCTTCCGCCCTCGTCGTCCGTCAACTTCGAGGGACTGCTTCTCCAGCTGTGTTCGCCTTCGTCTCTCAGTCATCCTCTCAAATCTCTGCTCCTCTACCTCCTCCTCTGCCGCAACAGATGCTTCCGGTGAGACTTTCAAAGGGGCAACGCCGGTCACCCCTCTGCGTGAACTGTTGCTCGAAAATACGTGCTAATTTTTGTAGAAAACGCAAGAGAGATGCAAAGCGACGAAGTTTACGTTGCGTCGGTTCTGTTGATCGCCTCCGCCGCCGTCTCTTTCGAAGCTCTCTATCTCCCTTTTTTGAGGTGACGTGCGTTCTTCCCTTCGTGCTGCTCTGTCCCTGTCTTTGCCGTTTCTTCCCAAGGCTCCAGTGTCTCGGTGTTGCACTTTCCGACTGGCATTCATCCCTTTTTTTCTGCTCCTTCCGTGTCCTGCCTCGATGCGTTGGATTTCACTTTTCTTTTGCAGGCTGTTTTGTCTCTCACGGAGCGATAGTGAACGCCTCGTCATCCCCCTCCTTCAAATGCTGAACGCCCTTCCGCGTCTCTCGCCGTTTCCTCCGGGCGCCGAGACCGAAGCGAAGCGGGGCCCGCGACTGGCTGCTCCGCCGATTGCGGTCATTTGTGCGATTTCGCTCATGACCCTCAGCAAAGACAAGTCGTTCTGTTTGGAGTTGCAAAAAACCGTCGTCAAGGACATCCCGTGGGACGAGAAGAAGAAGATTGCCGACGCTTCGCTCGGGAGCCTGGTAGTCCTTGTCCTCCTCCGGCTTCTCTCGTGGAACATCCGTCGGTGTGGAGATGGGTTTTTCCTTCTTCTCTGCTCTTCCTCGCTCATCAACATCGCAGCTTCTGTCGAGCACCTGCACTGGTGAGTGCCTTTGGGGAAATGTGCGCGACAAAATCGAGATATCACCGGCAAACTTTTCAGAAACTCCGCTTCTTTGATCCCCTTCGCCTCCCCCTGCTCCGGCTTCTCGCTCACTTTGTTTCGTCTTCTGGTCTGAGTCCGCACTCGGTCCTCGTCGTGTTCTCTCTGTGGTGCCTCTTCTTTTCTCTCGCGTTCAAAGTGCGGAGGAGGCCAAGTTCCGCGGCTTTCCTTCCCGTTTGCGTACAACGGTGGCTGCCGGCATCCTCGCAGATGGTTCTTGCAGCACGCGGATCTATAACCGGGGTGCTAGGGCAAGCTGGCGAGTTTTCCCCGCGTTAGTCCTCGTTTTCCCTCACGCAATTCTCTCTGGGTGGTCTCATTCCCTTCTCGCCAGGTACGTGGCTGACCGCCTCGTGGACTACGCCGCGGCTTTGCTGCGACTCCTTGCGCGCCGTCTCGCTACGCTTTCTTCTCGCCACGCGGAGACACTTTCAGACGCGGGAGATCCGCACCAAACGCTGGGAGAAGATGCAGAAGGGCGAGAGGCCGATCTGAGCGCGGATGGCAGGAATCCTGCGGCTGGTCCGAGGAGAGACAACGGAGACAGAAAGAGACGACGGGATGCCGAGGACATTGAATTCATCACCCTCGCGTGCCGGTCCGTTCTTCAGTTTCTCTCGGTTGCTCTGCGCCCGCCGCTCCTCTCTCGCAATCTGTCGTTGCTTTTCGCGCTGTTGCGGCTCTTCCCCGTTTCCACAGCGAAGGCGCTCCTCGGGCACTTTGCTGTCTCATGGGCAGCTGCAGAGCGAGGAAACGTGGCCGTAGAAGAGCGCCAATGCTCTCTGGCGTCTCCCGTCTCTTCCCGTGACTCGCTCCTTTCTTCTCTGCCACAGTCGGCGCGTGTCGCTGGCGATGGAGACGCACCAGACTGCGGGAAAAGGCCCGATGAGGACCGAGAGAGAGGGGGGCGAGGCCAGAGCGAAGAACGAGAGGAGCAGGCGACCCCTCTCTCTTCTCGCGTTTCCTTTGAGGCGGCAGCCGTCGTCGCGCGGATCGCGCTGCTCATTGGGCCCGAAGTCCGTCTCCTTCTCGATCTTGTCGACGTCTTCTCGTCTTCAATCGACGATGCCATCCGCGAAGGCTCTGCCGTCGAGGAAGATGTGAGTCAGGAGGAAAACGCTTCAGACAGTGACGCAGCCTCGACACAAGCATGAGAAGATGACGAGCCGAAGCGAGGAAGATAATTCAGAGGAAGAAAAAGACCAAGGGGGAGAAGCCTACGAAAACAGACATGTGCGTTATTTACGGAGCTCGCGTACTGGAACTAAAAAGCTGCATGTTGGATACCTAGATCCCTTGCAGTTTTGCATGCATGCATAAATATGAGCGGGGAACTTAACACGTCCGTGGGTGCAGTCTATCTGTATGTGTATCGATGTATCTGTCCACACGTTTGTATGAAAAGCGTGTGTCGGGTTGGGACGGCGTTTTGGACACGTTTCATGTCTCTTCCCGTTGGTTTTCCGCAGGGGGAAACGAGCCGCCGCGTCGTCGAGCAGCTGGTAGCCAAGATTCCGCCCCCAGGCCACGACTTCGCGCGTTTCCCGAGCACGCACCCGCGCTTCCTCTGTGCGAACGGCGGAGAAGAGTGTATGCATGGCGAAGAGGGGCGAAAGCGGCGAATGGACAGGTTGAAAGAGGTAGGCGTTTCGCCCCCCCCCCCGCTTCCCCTGCAGGAGAAAAGAGGCAAAATTGTCATGCTTCCTGCCCCGATGACTTTCTGGTTCTCGCAACGCGAGTTGAAGCGGAAACTCGCACTCTCGCGTGCGCCTGTGCTGTTATTGTTCAGAGTTTCCTCGCATGCGCAACTCCTGGCCGACCGGACTTCGTGGAAAGTTGGGGATCCTCGTGCTTCTTTTTGCCGCTTATTTGGCAATCCATCGACGCCCTCACGCCCGACGCAGTCTGCTGGGACCGGTCCGTCTACGCGGCGCCACGGGAGTGAAGCGAACGGCGGCGAAGGCGGCGAAAAGGGGCGAGGCCGAAAGGAGACTAGCCGAAGAAGCGTCGAAGAGAGGAAGAACGCGAAAGACAAGAACCAGCAGGAAGAGCGAACGCGGTGGAACAGACTTCGGGAGAAAGGCTGCATTGCTCTCGGAGTCTTCAGATTCCTCTGAGGTTTTTCTGTCGCAGACCATGCACGTTTCAAGTGCACACACAGGAGATTCATATATATATATATATATATATATATCGATATGGAGATATATATGTACACATGGATGTGAATATATATGATATGTGTGTATACAGTTGGTGCGTTTGTCACATACATATATAGTATATGTGTATGTGGTTACAGTACAGGGCGGGCTGGGCATCGCCTCCTGTGGGTTGTGCCACGGTGATCTCGAGTGTTGGGTGCGGTCCGAAAAAGACTCGCCCCTTTCCGAGCAAGTGGCGAAGTCGCCTTGCTCGCGAGACGAACGCACGTTGTCGACGATTCTGTCGACAAAAAATGTCCAATTCTACAGAAGCTGCAGTCTTCCTCTCCTCTCCACTGACCCTACTCAACAGCTTGGCCACGCCAGACACACACTTATCCTATCCAACATCTTCGCAGGTGGAAGCAACCGCCATATCTATATCTATCTATCTATCTATCTATATATATATATATATATATATATTTGTACAAGTATGTCTATGCATTCATCAAATATATACGCGTAGTGTCGTAGAATGAGGAAAGACTCTTTTGCAGTGCATGCAGTCCTTCTGAATTCGGCGAGGGCAGTTCTCTGATTCCGCTCCCCGGTGTTTCATGTCCTGGATTTAAGATTCCCTGACAGGATTCACGAAGCCGCGAACTTCCTGTTCCCGCCTTGGCCCTAAAGGCATGCAGCTTTGCTTTAGACCTTTTGAGTCGAAAGTGCAAAGTGGCGAGAGGTGGGGCAGAATCCGACAGACTGCGCATGCATCTCTTTGTCGAGCACCAAGTGCTGATCGGTACACCTCGAACGGACGTCTGCGTTGCTCCAGCACCAGATTGGCTGAGACGGCGTCGATAGGCCGCTCTCGAGCGGTAAAATGAATGTGAATGCATACACGTATCTACGTATGTGTATCCATGCATCCTTTGGAAGGATATAAGAAAGCAGAGTCTGACTGCGCGGTGGGCACATGCATTCTCCGTTTTGTCTCCAGCTGCAGTGAAGCTGAACAGCTGTGCACGCTTCTCGCAGAGAAAGGACTGCTTTCTTTACAGAAACCGAGGTTTACACGTTGAGTCTTCACGAAGAACGGAAGGAAACACGGAAATCCAAATTGTGACGTTTAACTACCCCTTCGTCTTCATCTCCCTTTGACTCTCTCTTTCTCCACGAATCCTCACCTCTGTGGGCCCTCTCTCCACCTCTGTCCCGCCTCCTGCCTTGCCTTGTCGCGGTTTCCCCCCCTCTCTCTGTTTCTCCTTCCGTTTTCTCTCTTGTTCTCCTTTTTTGGTCTCTCTCTTGTTCTCTTTCTCGTTTGCCCCCCGGGTCTAGATGGCAGCCACGTACTCGTCTCCGTCAATTCGCTCCAGGTGGGCGCAGAGGCCGCTGAGTTGGGATGTCGTTCGGTGGATTTGGGCGACGAGGCTGCCTCTGCTTCTTCGTTCTTCCTTGAGAGCAGCCTCAATTCGTCTTCTTTCTTTCTTCATGAGACCGAGGTTTTCTTCGATTCGCTGCAAAAGGATAAACAGCAGCCGCAACTCATGCTCTCCGCGACAGAGAAACAGATTCATTTGCTCTTTCTGCGCCGCGCTCTGCCGCTCGTGGTCCTCCAGAGAGGCCGCCGCGCCTCGCCGCGCGTCCGCCTCCACGAGTAGGGCAGCGCGAGCCTTTGCATGCGCCTCCTTCTCCTTCACATGTCGTCGACGCGCAGCTTGCTCCTCCTCCACCAAGCGCGAAACTTCCGCGTCACACCTGGCAAAAGGACGAAAAAACGGACGAAAAACAAAGATGGGGCGAGAGGCGAGCAGAAACAGAACGAGGCATCGACAAGGCGCCGAGCAAAACAAGACGAAGAAACCAAAACGCGGGCAGCAAAACACAGACAACGAACAGATGAAGAGCAGTCGACAACTTGTCCAAGAATAGACAAACGCGCCTCCCTTGAGTCGAGAGAAAAAATAGAAAAGACAGGAGGTCCCCACCCGGCCTGAGTCTACGCCTTCAGACCAAACGCGCCGACGGTCCCCAGAAAACAGAGAAAACGCGAAAAATCAAGCAACAAACAAAGGACGCGGGAACGAGAATTTTTCTTGACACGTTGCCAAGCACAACGGAGAAACAAAGAGGAAAACAGGAGACGCAAAGACCACCTGAAGATAGCGCCTAGAAAAGCAGCTTCTCGAGCGATCTTCCTACACACAAACGAGCTGCGCACATCTCGACCTATCTCCATATTCAGCAGAAAGATGGATAAACAGAGATTTTCAGATATACACAAATACACCTACACATGTATGTATAGAACGCCATAAGTATACACATATATATGTATATATAGCAGCGGCAGTTATATTCTGCTTGTCTGAACATGAAGGCGACCGCTCCTGCAGGTTCTCTTCACAAAACGGGCCTTGTCTGTTCGTACACCCGGCGCATACGCAGTGGAGTGGCTGTTCCATAAAGGCCGCTTTTCTTCTCCCTGAGGCGCCGAAAGTGTCCCTCCGATATCTTTTTCCACGTACCTGCGAACGTCTGCCTGCCGCGTCTCGGCCTTCTTGAGGAGGCTTGTGTGATTCGTCTGTTCGGAAATCGACGCTCTCAGCCGGTCGAGTTGCCTTTCATGAGATTCGATTTCGCGTGCCGCACTCTCCACGTGCTCTTCCAAACTCAGCGCCTCGTGGTACCGCGCCTCTTCCCCCTCCTCTCCCTCTCCCAGCTTGTCTCGTCGGGTCGCTAAAAGATGCTCCAGAAGGCGAAGAAAACGGAGACACGATTCCCCGCGTGAGGGCGACCACCCCGACGAACTGGCGTTCGGAGAAGGAGGGGTACGGCCTTGATGGCCTTCAGAGACGGAGACAAGATGAAGGAGATCTGGAAGCGTTTGCAAGCGAGGCGGAAGAAGACGGACAAAGGGAGTGAGAGGCGGCCACCTGCTGTCTTCTTCGCTTTGCGCGTTGCCACAGACAGCGGCTGGAGGGTGAGACGACAGAGCTGGACCCGGCGCAGAAGGCGCCTCCGCCGCCCGAGACTCCTGGCGGCGATTCAGTGCATCCGTGTAGGCCTAAAAAGGGACGAGGGACCAAGGGCGGAAACGCGCACACGTGAAAAGCGTTTTGCCCATCGACGCACGAAAGTGAGTCGGACGACAACGCGACAAAACGAAAGAGCAGAGAGAAAGCGACAGATATATATATATATATAGATATATAGATATAGATATACATATCGTTCTTTTGACTGCAGAAACAGACTCTGACCTCGAGAGCCGCAGCGATCTGTCGAACCTCGGCCTCGTCCTGCGTCCTCTGTTGAGTTAGGCGTTGATTTTCGAGACGCAGCTGCTGAAGCCGAAGTTTCTCCTCAGCATGTTTCTCCCGAAGACGATTCAAAATCTGCATGCGGTAGTCGACTTGCTCCTCCAGTTGCTGGCGCCGCTGCGGCGCCGCCGCAATGAGCTGTGGGAACCAAAGGAAAACGCTTTCTTTTAAGGCACCGAGCGACGAAGCAGAGAGACGAAAAGAGAGAGCGTCACGACCAGATGGGGTTCGTGGAAGTTCAAGAACTCACAGAGCCCCTCTGTGTCTCCTTGTCTCGGGCCTCCTCGCTCTTTCCCACCTTTATACCCATCCATCCAGATACGCGTTCTGTCCATCGGGACCACCAAACGCCAGCATCTAGACAGAGAGATACAGATACAGATATAGATATAGATACGGCAAGCTGAATCGAAGTGTACGAATGTGTATGAGGCGCGTAACTTGTTTTCGTTGGGTGAATACGGCAGCACACGTACCTGTTCGACTTCCATCCATTCGTTTCGCGTTCGCATGGCCTCTCTCTTGGCAGCAGTCGTTCTTTCCGTGCATGCCTGCAGGAGTTTGAGGGCTACGAGCTCTTGCTCGCCCTGTCTCTGCACGGCGCGTTTCGTCTCTTCCTCCTTTCGCGCCTTCTCCGCAAGCGAGAGAGAGAGGCGGCAATGGCCTTCATCCATGGCCGCTAGCGCACCAGACAGCGGAAGAATCTTCGACGTGCAGAGATGCTCCACAGAGCTCGCGTACAGGTGCTGTTGTCGGCCGCGAGAAGGGACAAAAAACAGAGACGAAAACGTGAAAAAGCGCATTAAGCGCGCAAAGAGAGGGAGAGGAAGACAGAGAGAAAAAGAGAGAACGAGAGCGGACAAGAAGAGAAAGACACAAACAGGGAGACGCTACAGTACGACCCAAAACGTCGAGAGGCGCTGTACACCTGAGACCGCCGCTACACTTCACGGGAGAGAAGGCAGCGTGGATGATGGCCGCACCCAAAAGCAGGGAAAGGCGAGATCGACACCGGCATCGCGTCTCCCGCCTTTCTACGCACATGCCTTACCAAGCTCTCGAGTTTGCCGCGAGTCGTTGTGAGGAAGTCCACCGCGTGCCTCGTCTGCCTCTTCATCTCCGTTCTAGTTCTCCGTAGTGCCCCAAGTTTCTGGAAGAGCGCCCAGACCTCCTCTTCGCCGTTCCGCTCAAATCGCTTGCCTCGGCCCTCTCGCCTGCCTCGCTTTTCTTCGCTGAGTCCTTCCTCGTTTTCTGCGCCTGGCGCGTCTCTCGCCTGCGGCGACGAGGCATCGGGCAGGCGAGAGAAGGAGACTCCCGAAGAGCTCGGGTCGAGAGGCGCGGCAGAAATGTGGAGGTTCGGACTCCTCTCGCAGCTTTGCGCATGCACAGACGCTTCTTCTCGTCCGTCTTCGCTTCGGTCTCTGGTCTGCGCTTCGCTTCTAGGGCCCTCTGTCTTGCCGCGGCCTCGCAAGTGTCTCTGAATCGCCGCGCCGCGGCCCTCACACGCGGGCCCCCACCGGCGCAGCGGACTTCTCCGCCCAGACACGAGCTCCTCGAGAGACTGAAGAGCCTTTTTCTCCCGTTCGAGGCGGCGCGTCTGCGCGTCGCCTTCCTCCTGCACTTGCTGCATCAGCAGGAGACACGCCGTCACCCGGCCGCGCAGCAGAGAGATGTCCGGACACGAAAACGCAGATGGCGAAGTGCGCCTCGCTGCGTTCTCCTCTGCGTGCCTCGCCTTGTCCTCTTGACGCCCGTCGACGCGCGCCTCACGCTGAGAAGACGAAGAAACGGAGACAGGGAACGAAAAGGACGCCGACGAACCGTTGAGTGTCTGCGATGTTTCTCGCGGCTCCTCGATTCTCTCTGCTGGCGAAGAAGACCGCGTGCGGCGACCGTGGAGCCTCGCCTTCCTCTCGTCGTCGCCTTCCCACTCGCGCGGTGCACTCGCGTCCTCTCCGAGGACTGCGTCTGGTTGGTCCACCGTGTGGTGACGCTGTTCGAACCGTTCCTCCGCTTCCTGGCCTTCTCCGTTCTCTCTCTTTCGGCCCCAGCGCTCTCCTTCTCCCTCGTCTGCCGCTCTGCGTTTCCGGATTTCCCCTCCCTCCCTCGTTCCGCCTGAGGCGTTCTCTGGGAACTGTCTCCCGCCGTCTCCGCTCGCTGCACGCGCGTCCCTGCCTCCCCCCGAAGCCCCCGGCACCAGCCGGCCTTCGCCTGTCTCCGCCGACTCGCCGTCGAAAGCGTGGGCGTGCCATTCGGGCAGCCAGAGGAGCACGAAGGCGACGAGGCGCTGCAGCGTGAGGCTCGGACTCCGTTGAAGGAGGCGGAAGAGAAGCGGGATGAAGCGCCTGCACGAGAGCAAGAGCGAGAAGTAGCTGCGGTGCGGGAGGCTGTCGAGGGCGCACGAGGAAGAGACAGGAAGTTCCGCGGGAAGGTTTCCAGAACACGCCGAGGCCGGCGGGGCGACAGGCGCGAAGAACGCAGGCAAGAGAGAAGAAAGAAACGGAAGGCCTCCCCGTCCCGGCAAGGTCTGCGAGGAGGGCCGAAGACGGCGCGAGTCTCCAGGGGCGCGAGACGAAGTAGACTTCTGAGACTCCCGGTCAGCTCCAGCAAGTCTCGCCGCGCTTTCGGCGCTCTCCACACGCGGCTGCGGCTGAGTTTCAGGCAGGAGCGGGTTCCTGTGGAGCGGCTCTGGGAAATCGCCCGGCGAGCGCCGCGAGGGAGACGGAACAGCGCGCCTGTCTCCCGGAGACAGCGCGCTTGCCAAGACAGCTGCGTCTCGCCCTCGTGGACGCGAAGGCGACGCGCCCGGCACGTAAGCGACTTCCGTCGAAGACTGAGAGGCGGGAATGTGGGAAGAACTCGCTGGCGTGAAGGCAGAAGCAAACGAAGACAAGGAACGAGGTTTTCGACAAATAACGAGCGAGGGTCGGTCCGGTTGTCTGCATGCGCCGGTGTCGCCCAGAACCCGCTTCTCTCCGTCTTCCCTCTCTGCTTCGCGTTTCAGACACGCATACACGGGATTGCCTTGGCTGACGAGGATCCCGAGGAGCCAGCACACAAAGAGGCAAATTTCCATCTCGCATGCAGCCCGAATTTCGCGGGTCTCTTCCTGCTGAACCCCGCTTGGAGACACCGCAGACGCCGGCGACGAGCAACTTCCTGCCTTTTCAGAAGGCGAAAGAAGCGGCGACGACCCCGGGCGAGACGACGAAGAAGAGAGAGACAGGAGAGGAAGCAGGCGAGGCGCCATGGGGCGACTGAGGATGTAGAACAACAGGCCGGAACTCACGCCACGGCTCGGAAGCTGAGGCAAAACGACAGAACGCGAAACGCCAGGAAACGCGAAGTTTTCCAGGACGGGTGCTTCAAATCTCTCGACAGCTTGGAAGCAACACACCAATTAGAGAAGGTAAAGGGAAATGGCACTGGACGGCGGCCCCTATTTACACCTACATCCATGTATGGATATATGTCTGTATGTCTGCATGTTTATCTGCATGTCTGTATGTATGTCTGTATGTCTGTATGTATGTTGGCTCGAAGCACGCCGCGACGCGGAGCCCAGAGCTAGTGTCCTTGTATCGCGCTTGTAGCTCCCTCTCGCATGTTGTTTTCTTTGAATCCGGCCATTTGACTTTCCGTCTCCCACTTGTCTCCCTCGTCGCTTGACGTCTTCCGCCGCTCTTCCCTCGCGGTCTCTCTTTTTCCCGTTCTCAGTCTTCTCACCTCGGCCTCAGCGGGTTGCCTGAGAGCTCGCGTGACCAGGAGGAGCGGCAGTGTGCCGATCGCCTCGGCAGCTTGTTGCGCCCGCGCATGCACATCTTTTTTCGTTCCGTGTCCAGCGTCTAGGGTGTCTCCGCGACTCGCTCGTGGGCGAGACGGAGACGCCGCAGGCGACGCGACTTGCGGCGACTCGGCGAGGCCTAGCGGAGCGAACGAGAGAAACGTGGGTTTCCGCGGCAAGCTGTGGGAGAGAAGCTGCTGAAGGCGAGCGCGTCGCCCGCCGTCTTCCGCGAAGAACGAGGAGTCGCAGGAACGCAGAAGTGAGGCCAGAAGCAGCGCACAGAGGATCCGAGACGAAGTGTCGTGCCGCGACTTGTAGAGCAAAGACAGAATCTCAAGGCCGAGCGACTGGGGACTCGTCAGCGCCTGAAGCGGAAAAGAAAGAGAACGTTCACGGAGACGCGGGTAGAGCGAGAAGCTGAGCGCGGAAATGGAGAGGCATGGCGAGACATCGAAACGAGGGAGATTCTGCGGGGTCACGCGACAGCAGGACCGGGACACCTTTGAACGCAGAGGGGAGGAATCGAGGGGACACGCGGAGAAGCCGGAAGCATGATCGAGCGAGAGGAAGACGCGCGAGAGAGGACCGCCCGGGCACAAAGCAGAAACGACGGATGCGACACAACGAGGGGCGCATCCACCGAGCGCCATACCCCACACTTACGCGTCCGACTCCTACGAGCGGGAGAGAGATCCAGAGAAGAAACGCCACAAAGCAGTGGAGGCGACCCTTGAACGCTCTGCGCAGAGCCTCCTTGGGGAGTCTCAGTGCACCGCGCTGTCGCATCGGAGAAAGGCTGTCGTCCTCTGGAGTGCAGCCCTCGACTCGGTTTTCGCTGCCTCTGCTTCTGGCCCGCCCGCCGGCGCCCGCGGGGCACATGGCGCCGGAGAGGCGAAGGCCTTCCCGCGCAACCCGGCTCGACGAGGAGACAGAGCGCGAGCAAGAAAAGGCGGAGCAGCGGGACGACGCTGAACCCGAAGGGTCCCAGACACCGCAGCTGGCGGCTGCATGCGCGTGGACGTTCCAGTGAGGAGACGCAGGCCTCGAGCCGTGAAAAACGGGTCTTCTCTCGAAACGCGACGCGTGCTCTTTTGAACTTCGGCGGGGCACCGTGTCGCCGTCTTGGCAGATGGCTTCCTCGCCTCGCAGGCGCGCACTCGCAGCCGTGCGCTCCGCGTCAGACCGGCCGTCCCAGTCCCTCGAGCAAGAAGAGACCGAAGAGGGCGAGGCCGCCCGACAGCTGCGTCGCTGGCCTCGGCGTCTCCGCGCTTCCTGCCGCGCGCTCTGCCCCGCCGCAGCGACCCGGAGCGTCCTGTCTCCAGGCACCGCTGACACAGGCAACATGCAGAGGAGCATGCGGCGAGCCGCACGACGACGCAACGCAGACAGAAGAGGCGAAGCTGATGAAAGGTCTTCTTGTTCTTCCGAGAGATAGCTCTCGAGACTCGCGTTCGAGCTCGACTCGGAGTCGTTCGCAGCCTCGTCTCCTGTGGCATCTGTGTCGGCTTCATCGGTGCCGTCGTTCTCTGGCAACGCTGTTTGCCTGTGCACCTGGCTTCCGTCCATCCCGTGAAAGGCTGCGTCTCCCTGTCTCTCCCGTCGGCCTCTCCGCTCGGCGCTTCCTCGGCTTCTGCCAGCCCTTTCGCCTTCCACGACTTCCCCCTCTGCGCCGACTCGCCCCGGGTCGTCCGCCTCACTCAGTTCCCGCGAGTAGCTCTGGGAAGGCTGTCGGCGCCCACTGGAAAGCGACGAGGCTCGATGTCTCCGTCGTTCTTCACTGTGTCCCCTTCTGCTGTCTCTGGACGTTTCTCTGTAGTGGGAACGGTTGCGCGCCGGACGCTTTTGCATTTTCTGCCGGAGAAGATCGCGCAGGCGCAACAGGCCTTCTTTCGACTTCAAAAAAAAAAAGAACTCGTCTGGACACAACTCGACCAACCGGGCGCCGAGGCGCATGCATGCATCGGCCACTTCGATGCGCACCCGCAGATGCTCGTCGCAGTCGACAGTCTGGCCGTCTCCTTGCCCATTTCCCTCTTCTCGCGCGCATACGAAGGGAGCAGACGGCGTTGCATGTCGGTGGGCTCTCCTTCGAAGCCTTCTGCCGAGTCTCTCCACGTATCTGGGCTTTCTTGCTGCCGGACGGAAGGCGACTTCCTCCGCCGGCTCTTCACTTGACTCGCGGTCTGTTTCTCGCCGCCTGTGCATGTTGTCACTTTCTCTCTCCGACGAGGAAGACGCTCCAGAAGCGGAGGCTTCTCTGCGCTGGCGAAACGAGCATGACGTAAGGCCTCTTTCCTCCTGCGCACAAGGGCGCTGTGTGCCGAGAGAAGACGTCGAGGCCCGAGAACTCTGTTTGCGGAAACTCTGCGACCTCGAAAGGTCTCGAGAGATCTCGGCGTTGACCGACGCCGCAGTGTATTCCAGAAGGCGAAACACCAGCTCGAACGCATGCGCTTGAACGAGGAGGGGAAGGAGACAGGGCGGAGACAAAGAGAGAAGGAGACACAGCAGATCGACAACCTGCAGCTGAACGTAGGCGGGGAGATAAGGTCCATCTGCAATCATGCAGAGGAGCCGAAGGACGAACTGAGGGTGACACAAACGCCAGAGTTCCGCCTCGCCTCGCCCTACCGGGAGAATCACGCGCCCTCGCGCCCCTCCTGGAGTGTCTCGATTTCCACGTGCGTCCGCCTGGAGGTGCTCAGAAGTATTCGGCGTCCTCGCCGCACTCGAATCTGAAAAGTCTTGACAGGATGTCGGCGGAGGCTCAGAGAGCGAAGCATTCTCTCCAAGATGACAACGCATCCCCTTGCCTTCTCGCCATGACGAAAGGGGAACCCCACCGTGCGTGTTGGGGCAAGGCCGGATCGAAGACGAGTCGAGGGCGGAAACTGGCCAGCCTCGGTCTCCGGGGTCTGGATAAAGCCACTCGGACTGCGTTCGTGTGGAAGCGTTTTCGACGGCTGCGCCCCCGTCGCCTTCCCTGATGTCCCTGAGGCGCGACAAGCGCTCCGCCTCGTCCCGCAGAGCGCCGCAGACGAGCTCGCGGAGCCTCCACAGCGTCTCCTGCAAAACGCCCAGAGCCGTGGAGTCGTGTCTCCCACTGCGCCTTCGGGCCGGGGCTGTGAGGATGAAGAAGCTCGCGAGTAGAGCAGAGGCGTGGTCCGCCTCAAAGAAGTTCCAGAACGGGGACAGGAGAAAGACCTCTTCGCGGAGAAGAAGCAGATGAAGAAAACGCTCCAGTTCCCTTCGTCTCTCTTCCACAAATGCAGGATCCATGTTTCCAAACAAACGCTTGGGAGGCAGCACAGACACGATGGACCCCTTGGCGGCGCATTCGCCCCGGCACGGGGAGGCGCAGGATCCACTGTAGCCATTACCCAGACCGGGGTGGCTCGGGAACTGCGAAGCCAGAAAAGGATTTAGAGAGCCGTCCGAAGTGAGAGGCCCGACCCCGTCTCCTTGCTCAACAGAGAGAAAACGAACAGGCTGCTCGCCAGCTGAGACGAGGAAAGGAAAGGATGGAGAGCGGTGTGTGTCGCACGCCTCGTCTTCCGAGTCCCTTTCACAGAAAGACGCATTTGCTCCGCAACTCTCCCCCGTGCCTTGGCATTCGTGAGTCTCAGACTGCGAGGGTGGAGAAACCGCCGGAGTCTTAGCACCAAGATACCCCCACGGGCCCGAAGGCGCTGGACTGTCTCCGCCAGCGGGTCTCAAGAGAGCCAGTCCCGGCGTCTGATTGCTCTTTTGTGTCCTTCGAGGGCCAGCCGGAGGGCGAGGGGAAGTCGCACAGAGAACGTGAGCGCAAGGATGAGAAAGAAGATGATCGAGGTCCTGAGCTAAGCGCTGGAAGTCACTGAAGCGTCGGCGAACGGTACGGACCAACCCCATGTCAGAAAACTGCACCAAGTAACTCATATGGGTGAGCCACGCCCCAGAGTTCACCACCTCCGCTCGCGGAATCGTCACAGAGAATGGAATTGGCGCTTCATCGTGGAACTGTTGGGTTGCACGAGACATGTCGCCTTCCTCAAGCGTAGACTCTGTCGAGACGCCTTCGTAGATCTTCAGCATATGCCGGCCTCCGCTATCGATGCCCTCTTCGTGGCGGCCAGCATCGTAGAATGCTGCCATTGTGCCGGCAGGTTCTGGAGTGCTCGCGTCGCAAGAAGAAAAGCGAGAGCGACAACGCTCGATCCAGTCGTGTGAAATGGAACACTCGTGCCGTCCAAGGATCCGTAGAAACGAGAGAAGTGTCACAATACGTCAGGCGACAGGGAGCGCCAACCGAACGATCGGCGGAAAACGTGGTCTAGAAGCGCACTTCCTTGCGCTCGAAATACCTAGTGAAAGGCGGGACAATGAAGTTCTGGAAGGATCATGATCCAGGTTTCCGATGAAGGGTCGCCGGAACGTTGCTCCTTGAACAACCTGAGCCCGTTGCGGGGCAGGACGGCGCGGTTGGCCTAGGCGACATGGCTCTTAGCGTAAAATCACCGCAGCAACGAGGAGACGGGAGCGAAAAAGTAGTTTGAAGGCTGAACGTTCAGATCACGTATCTTTGGCTTCAGCGTAGAGGAAGACACACGACCGGCGGGCCACAGTTATTCATAATGCCTGGGACTGACGGAGCAAACACCTGGACAGAAGTAGGTATGCTTGTTCTGGCCCGAGATTTAAGAGAACAGTTAAAACAGCATCAAAATATCGTCAGCCAGGAAGTCTCCCAATCGTTCACGACGCGGAAGACACAAAAACCAATATTCACGCTGCGTCGAAAGACAGCAGTTGTTGAACACAAAACAATACCCATGGACACACGTGTAGGGCTAGCTTCTGCCAAGTACCAAAACTCGCATAGAAAACCGAAATACAACTTGAGCTTGCGCGAAAAAGGCTTGCAAGGGTTTATTTCCGCATGCGACCTTTTTTTGACCAGCAGCTTTTCGAGCGGTCGGCCTCCGAGATCCCCCGACAGATGCTTGTTGTGGCAGAAAGCGTCAGTAAACACGTTCTTCTGCCACTGTGCACCTTCAATCATCTTCTACAGGGGATTAACTCAGTTCCCCAACAGGTGCACAGCTTCTCTAACGTACGCGCACACGGCAACAACTGGAAAGCGCGTTCCTCATGTCTCCATGCGCCCACCTGGCCCCGGCTTGCTCCATTCTTATCTCCTTTCGTGTGGCGCAGCATTACGCATCTTTCCACAGCGATGACGGGAATATCACCACGTGCACAGCTGTTGATTGTAAATGGGCAGAAGCATAACTGCTAGTGTTTGTGCTTCCTGTTCGGTTGCGTGGTCGGGATCCACTGGCTCGGCATGCGAGTGTCTCGGTCGCGGGGGTCACGCCCAAGGTATCGTAGCGGAACTCCGCACGTGGCCATCGGGACAGACATTTCCAAGAACTCACTTGCAAATATTTTTGCACGGCCGTTTGAATGCAGCCGGTCGTCGAAGGAAATAATAATACCGTGTAGTCAGAAATCAAACGAACGAACGAACTACTAGGTGTACGCAGCAACCTTCGGCTGGCGGTAGCGGTCCACCGCACCGTGAACAGTCCGCTACGTCTGTATCGCAGGAACGGGAGGCGTTTTCATGCACTCCAGGGAAATAAGGAAGCATTAGCAGGGCCAGCGTTAACTTTCACTGTCTGTGTGGTTCAATATACAGGCAGCCCGCAATAGGATGATACATCATTGTAACTATGGATAGCGGTGAACATTCCGCAACATGCACGGGGTAATCACCACAAAAGATATCTCAGAAAGCTCCGGATGGTTTGATCAAGCTTGTTAGGGAAGCAGCTTCTGGTTTGATTAGGTCAGCAAGTGGAGTAAAAAATTCGCCTGTCTGCGCTGTGGAGGTCGGTATCCTCATGGGGAGCCCCTGGAACGTCGGCCCGGCCTTGGGCAAATTTTCAAAACTAAACGAGTCCATGTCCGGGATTAAATCCTTAAGTCCGGAAAGGACAGTGTCCATCTCGCCAGAATGTGGGAGCTTTGCCATGAAGTCGTTACTTGAAAACTTTGGGATGTCGGCAATACTGGGCATGTCCGCAAGCCTTGGCAAGTCTGCCAGCCTGGGCATGTCGCCAATTGTGGGCAAGTCTGCAAGCTTTGGCATGTCAGTCATGTTTGGCATGTCTGACAACTTGGGCATGTCAACCATCCTGGGCATTTCTGGGAACTGAGGCATGTCAACCATCCTGGGAATTTCTTGGAACTGAGGCATGTCAACCATCCTGGGCATTTCTGGAAACTGAGGCATGTCAACCATCCTGGGCATGTCTGACAACTTTGGCATGTCCGCTATTTTTGGCATGTCCGCAAGTTTTGGTAGTTCGGATAGCTTCGGCATATCTGCCAGAGTTGGAAGGTCAGAAAATTGCGATAAGTCTGCGAGCTTCCCCGTTTGCCTTTCTGGGGCACTTTTCTCAAATTCTGTTGGCTTATCCATTGCTTCTGAAAACACTTCGGCTCCTGTGACGTTCAAAACGGAACTGTCTGAGGTTTTGTTGAACACACCCTAAAGCTCCTTACCTCTGACTCCCGCGGTTGCTGCCACGAAGGCTACGGCAACAACGATGCAATTCATCGGGCGACCCATTTTTGACTATCAACCACAAATCAATCCAGGTGAACGAAAGGGACTGCGTCGTTACGAGTATCCGATCAGTCAACAAGAGTTTTACCAAACGTTGCACCAGAACAGAACAGCGACAGCAGATGGTTTGCCTACTGATACAAAACAGACTTTTTGGACACTGAACGACAAGCTGTGGTGGAACGAGACTTCCCCAGGTTTGCGTGGCGGAGTCGTTGTGTCTGTACACTAGAGCGTCACAGAAATGAAGTAACCTCTTTTGCGAGGGTAGACACCACGTTCGATAATCGAGTGTAAGAGGCTTATGCATTCCTGCTACTGCATTGGGACTCACTGCGTAGAGGATTAACGGTGTCTGGAATTTGTGTGTGTGCACAGAAATATGTCATTCAGGAACAGCATACACTGCCGCATTTTAAACCGAGCCAGAGCAGACGGCGCCACGGTGGCCGCCGACGTATGACGGTGTTACCGTAGGCATTGCCCTGACGATGCCTCCAGAATTTCCAGGTCAGACACAGAAACAACGACTCAAAGGCCGTGCGGTTGACCGCCTCAATAGACACTTCCCCTGCTAAATGCTGCAGGACTTGTTCTTTTCCTATTTTGTGTTTGCCTACTACTTGATACACATAGAACGAGCCACTTGAAGACTTTTGTTGCCAGTGACGTATACTTAGGTTAGAAAGGCAACAGCAGGTGACCTGCAAGCAAGGGACTGCCACAGTGTTCGATAGGGCAGAACTGTCCTATTCTGGCATGTAAACAGCAGTGTACACATGAGTTGAACGCGCAACATGGCGGCTGCAAACACCCTCGCATTTTCCTCGTAATTTCTCTGCGGCGTCACATGCTAGGACGTCAACGCAGGCGCACTCATCTAGTGTACGTCCTTACGCATTCCCAGCCCGCATCTTGGGCCGCAAATCTCGTGCAGATCGTGAAAGTGCTCTGCGTCATTAGCCCCGTGGAGTTGTCCGCCGAAGTGTATTCCGTGGACTGATCCAGCTTGCCGTGCAGGAAAGAGGGTGACGGGGAGTGGGAAGAAGGAATCCTACTCTTTATGATTCATATTCACTGAAGAGTGGCCTATTGACCACATCTCAATAACTGACAGGTCATCGCAAAACTGAGTTAAAGCTAAGCCAGAATTTTACATGCGCCTCAATCAGTTCCTGTACTTTAGAGTATCGAAGGTCGGCGTCAAGTTCTTCAGGGACCAGTTGACGGCCAGATCTAATGTGAGGTAGTAACCATCGTTGTTTCCGGAGAAAAAAATTAACAAGAGGGTTCGGTGACAATGCGTAGATGCGTTACGTACGGAAGCAGACGGGGAAAAAGCTTCAATAGTGGATCGGTCCGCCGATGGCCCGACCCCCATAGGAATTCAATTTGCCGAAGCTCCCTGTTCTGAGTTTGGGTCTTGTATAACAATAAGCACGTAATCTTTGTCTGGTGCAACCAGAATCTCATGCTTTTTAGATCTCACCCGCAAAAACGTCAGATCATTCTGCAGCATTCCAAAACCACACACAAGGTACGGTAGAATAAGAGCACCAGAGAAGATCGCAAAAGATTCTGTAGCGTTGCGTTGCTTATGGTAGTTCAGAACTGAAGAAGCGTCACTTATGGCTCACCTGTGGGTCAAGATCTCTGACAACAGATCTGGCCTTAGCAGCCAACTGGGAAATCAGTGCCGAGTATTGGGCAGTAGTCTGGCTATCCAGAGTTGACCTGATTGGTACGCCATCGCTGTTGACGATGACAATGCCACAGACGCCCTTGTGCGTCTTGATACGATTCAGAGTCTCTTCTACTTCTGACTGTACGCACATCACACCGTTTCAAATCTGTGCCAGACCGCATATCCATTTACCGGCGGGTCAACCCATTGAGAACGATATTAAAGGTTACCGCGAGACAGTTGAAAAGCTTTTCACGTAGCTATACAAGGGTCGGTTTGCGTTTTGCCGCGTGAGACGACACTCATCACGAGAAACCAATATCGCCTACAGCTACACAATAACTTCATATGGCCGTAAACCCGTGTTAACCCTCTCCACAGACGGCTACGACCCTCCTGAAATCACCCTGAGAATAGTTCTGACGCGTCTTTTGAATCATGTAAACATGAGGGAAGAAAAATGGAATGTCGGTTCCTGCCTTATCCCCTCCTCCTCCTCCTAGTGCGTCCGGCCCAGTACCGTTGGGGCACAAGCTGTGGTGTTGCACAGACAGAATCTCCATGGGCCAACTATGCGCCAACCGCCCAAACACTCGGCCAATCTTGCACTACGAATTGAAGGGTAGGGTTCGATGTCAGTGAGGGTTGAGGAAGGCCGGCGAGTTCGTGGGAATCCTGGTGTCGGATGCCATCTACCACGTGAAGACAGAGAGGAAAGTCAGAGGTGGGCAGATCTATGTCGTCCTTCCTCGCGGATACATCGACGACCGGTGTCACCGCCCGGCCACCAGTCGGTGTCAACAAGGGCCACGGCTTTGCACTACAATGTACCCGGGAACCAAGACGATGCTCACCATCTTTAAAAGAAGCCCGTCGCTAGTTGCCGCCGACGCTTAATGACCTCGGAGTCTCAGATAGCATAGAAGCAGGTCCCAGGCACGTGCGAAGGTGATGACCTCATGAGACAAATACGCTCTGCGTGATTATTCTGGAGGCGGACCTCGATCACGATACGACAAGGTATCGTTTACTCGACAGTCCCGAGGGTCCCCGAAATCTAGATTCCAGCAGCCAGAACGTTCTGACACCAGTTGTAAAATGAAAAGCCGTTGTTGACAGAGCAGAGGCCCAAGAAGCAATGTATTACGAACGACAGCTCAACATGCTTCTGAAGGGCTTCTGGTACATATTTGACGACGGTCAGTCTACGGTGAATGAAGGAATTCGGCAAGTGGATGTCCCAGACGAACGTCTGTGAATCGACGGCCGAAACTGACGGGGCAAGGACAATCGCCTTGGAATCGTTCCACAGGCACTACACAGCTGTATTGAGGCTGAAAAGACGCATCGTCTCTCAGCATGTTAGCCACCGAGTCCCTGGGAAGAAAAGGTGCACTGGACGAACAGATGTTGCAGCTCTTTTTTCGATGCATGAGAGAAGTTTCTTGTGATTCGCGTGCTGCTGACAGAATCTGCTGGTGCAGCCATGCCTTATATACGGACACACCTATCCGGTGTCAACGGCCGGAGTCCCATCGCCGACGACCTGTTTCTGGGTCACCCTCCTGTATGGCACGCTGAGACCGTTAACAAATGGAGAGTGTAACGAAAGTTCCTTCGGCCTCTGCGAGAAGCATTCATCAAGAGACTGCAAGTGACACACACGTTGTGAGTAGATGGGCACGGGAAGGAGACTGTGTGTCTGTGTAGTCCTTGCCGGTGATCTGCGCCACCGGCACGTGCCTGTCCATTCCGCTGACACGGGCGTCACGCTGGCCTGTACGCATGTGTCGAGTCGAAGAGTAGGTAGGCCGACGCGCTGGAACGCGGTTGTATCGGCTGTCACTTGCCCGCTCATCGATTCCGAATGAAGCAACGTTCCCCGCCTTTCACCACGTAGGTCTTTCTACGGCAAGTTCTCTCCTGCAGTGTAGAAATTTCACGGCCCGACTTGTCTCCCCGCAATATTTGCAGACGGTGCAACGGCTTCTGTACGCAGCACCACTTTCTTCAGCGTCATCGCGAACCGTCCCCCTCTTCCATCGGGGCTGCGTGCCTTAGTTTTTCTTCCGTTTCCGTCATGAAATGCATGGATCGGGAACCTCGAGGCGCTTGACTGTTGGCTCTTATTATCGTCACCCCGCCCGTCGGGCCCTGTCCTGACTGGACGGAGTTTGGTTCCGTCATACATTCTGCCAATGCCGTCCCGGATTCTTCTACGGGAGCTGGTTGTGCGTTCTGTACTGACACAAACTGGCAAATACGCGTCTTTTGCCCTTTCCTGCTTCGTCAACTGGATGCCACAGGCGGCCGCAGCGTAGCTGTAGCAACCGCCTGCCTTCGTTGGCCGCTTCTTTCCGCCGACGGATTGCCGGCCTAGCTACTTTGTCACACATTTTCTGCACGGCCACCCATTTGGCATTTCTGTGTCCATTTTTTGTAGCGGGAAAAGGTGCGCTGGGTGCCCACCCCGCCTCCCAATTTTTGCGCGGGCCTTTTCACCGCCGACTCGTATCCCCGATGGCCCAGAGCTGTGGCTTTTCCTTGCGTGAGAACAAAGCTAACCCGTGCCTCTTGCTGTGGTGTCTTCTAGAAAGCACCAGAATTTGTGCGGTGCGTCTCTGCTGATTCCCTCAGAAAGCGGATTTCGGCTCTCTTTCGCCGCTGCTGGACAGTCGTGTTCGTGTGTACGTACAGAGATGTTTACTAAGTCGACCTACGAACACGGTCAACGCGTACAGATTTTTTCCCCTGTGCCCTCGCGCAGCAAGTGAAGTTACCGGTCGGTGTCTACTGTAACCTTTTTCTGCGACTGGGAGAGGCTTCCACCACTCTTTCGTCCAAAGCTTGGAAGGTGTTTCCTCGAGCGCCAACGGGCTGATTCACACTGGCAGTGTTCTGCAAGGGTCTTCAGCCGGACGGTGTCGCTCAGAACTGACAAGAGCATCCTCTCGGTGGAACGGTACATGGGACTGGACCGTTTGTCGACTTTACCGGTTGTGCCTTTCGTCCCTCCTTTTTCCTCCAAGCCGTGCCTCGGTCAGCGTGCTGCGGCTACGTGCGGCTCGTTCGATGGCCCGCTAGAAGACTTCACGGACCGAAAGTCGCCTACGACAACCGCCAGAAAAGGAGGGACTGAGTGGGCAGGAGAGGGGGCTAGGGGGAGAGCGAGAGGACCAAGGAGAAATGAATCTTCTGCTGTAGGGAGTTGATTTCGACAGTTTTTCTGTACACTTGGACAGAGATGGGGAACGCTCTGAAGCGGATGGTCTTCCAGCCTCCGTCCCAACCGACGTACGAGTGCGACTCGAGGTTTATCTGGCTCACCACTCGAAGACGCCAGCGAATCCCGGCCTTTTTCATCGACATGTAAGTTGACTTGGATATGTTGCCTTCAACTCCCGCCCTCCGTCATCGCTGTTTCTGCGCGGTCTTCTGCTTGTTGCTCGTCTTCCGCGTGTTCCTCCCCGTTGGTTCCCTCCCTTCACCTTGTGATTTCCTCTTTTCGTTTGCTGTTGTGCAGCAAACGAACCTTCTATCTACGAAGTCTGCATGTTCAACATGCTCCTTTTTCTGAGATTTTTCACATGCATCTTTTATTGCGCATTTCTTGGTGTTTTGTGGGTCACCAGAGGGGCAAATCTCACAGTCATTTTCAGCCACGGGAATGCCGAAGATATCGGCATGGTCATTGAGTACTTCAAGGAGGTCGCCTGTCTATGGAACTGCAACTTTTTCGTCTACGACTATGTCGGTAGGTCTCCATCTGTCTCTGTGTTCACGGCCTTCCATTGCCCCCGGGTTTGCTTTCTCGCCTTGCCCAGTCGTGCTATGCTTCCATTATTTTCTTGCCTTTTGTTCGTTTGCTCCTTGTTGCTGACTGTGTATCTCTCTAGGCCATCACTTCATCTCGCCGTGGAGTCTTTCCTCACGTGTTTCGTTCGCCGCTTCTCTCACTCGTTTCCTGTCGTTTCCTTTCTTCCACTGTCTTGTATTCCTCCACTTTGCCTCTCTGAACCATGTGCTTTTGTGTCGCGGGTGCCTCGTCGCGAACCGAGCGTTTGCTTATGCCGACAGATCGAGACATGCGTGGCAGCTACGTTCGTTCTCTCCCATTTTTACTTCTTAGACAACAAAAACAGTCTCCCCGCTCTGTCATCTAGAGAAGGATCCCTGTCCCCTCTCCTCTCGTGTCTTCCTCGTTCTCGCCTTGATTCTTTTTTTGGTTCCTTCTTCTTTCGCGCTGTTACATCCCCGGTGTCGTTTTCGGTTCTTTTTCTTTGCCTCTCCAGGCTACGGGCACAGCTCAGGGAAGCCCTCTGAGCAGGGCGTTTATGACTCCATCGAAGCAGCGTTTGATTATCTGACCCAGCAGCTTGGCATGCCGGCTGCATCAATCGTCGCTTATGGCCGATCTCTCGGTAAGAACAGAAAAAGAGATTCCGTTCCTGTTCTTAGCCGCAGGCAAAACAGAGATAGATGCTGCATACAGATGTCCACCAGAGTGTGGGGTTGCCCAGTTCCTCGTTTCTCTCCTGTTCTCTCGTTTTCTCCTACTTCCTTTTCTTTCCCTTTTCTCTTTGGTTTGCAAAGCCTGCCCTATCGCTTCCAGGCTTCTCTGATCCCGCTTCCTCTCTGCGTTGTCGACGCCGCGTCTCTCCGTTTCCTTTTTCTTCCAGGCACAGGCGCTTCCTGTCATCTGGCGTGTAAACATAAGCTTGCGGGAATGATTCTCCAGAGCGGGCTGACCTCCATCCACCGTGTGGGGCTGAACACCCGCTTCTCGCTTCCAGGAGACATGTTCTGCAACATTGACAAAATCGGCAAAGTCGAGTGCCCCGTCTTCATCATCCACGGAACCAAAGACGAAATCGTGCCCGTCCACCACGGAATGGTACGAGACGAGACGCGCCTTGCACACAACTCACGCCTCATCCAAGCAAACACACACAACCCCCACACACACAGACAGTCACGCATTCGTGACTCTCTCCATATCGATTTGCATCCATGTGTCCTTTATATCTATATCTGTATATAGATCATTATCTATCCACATATATGTATATATATAAATATATATACATATATGTATATCAGTATGTATCTATCCGTATATATGTCAAATCTATCTGTATCTGTTTATATGGATATCAAAGGAATTATCGAGATGCCTCTCTCTGCCCGTGCGTCCCCGTGCTTTTTGCAGGAACTGTACAATAGATGTCCCGTGAGTGTGACTCCGTACTGGGTGGAAGGCGGCGGCCACAACAACTTGGAGCTTCTGGGCCGGCGAGCGTTCTACGAGAATGTCGCGCGCTTCCTCAAATTCATTCGGGCCCGAAGTACCCAGCTAGAACTTCGTTCTCCAAATACCCTCTGTTCCTCGGCGAGTCTCAGTGCGCGATAACGTCCGCGCGAATGCAGAGACGCCTGTGTGACCACGTAAAGAGCGAGAGAGGCGCCTCCCAGGCGCACCGTCTGCCATTCTCAGCCAGGCTGCAATCCTCTCTGTCTTTCTGCGGTGCTCGTGGCTGTAGAGAAAGATCGCCTCACCTACGGTTTCACCTATATATACAGATGGAAGCATGTGTGCAGTAAGGATATACAGAGTGTGCATGTGTGGGCAGATAGGCGCAAGAGCGGGGTCTCCGGCTCTGACGCAAAGTGTGTGAAAGTGTGAAGGCTGGTCGGGAGGAGAGGCAGGCGAGAGACGCGAGGACTTGGAGAAGGGGAACACAGCTGCTGAGCAGGCAGAGGTGGATGCGGGCGTCGGAACATAGCGTGGAAAAACAGAGGCGCCGGGAGGTGAAAAAGGGGGAATGAAAGGCGCGGCGCTCCAGCGAGGAGGCTCTGGAGTCGCGAAGCGAGAGGTGAAGAAAAAAGCTGAAAGGTGACAGGTTCGACGTGGGAAAATGTGCTTTCTGGCGCCTCTCCAGTTCCGAGACGACAGGGTCTTTGGGGCAGCCGGAAGACAGGGAAAAACGAGCGTTTTCGGATGGAGGCGAAAGGTTCGGTTCAGGGACTTGTGTTTCTCAGGGTATATAATAGGCGCAGCAGGGAGCTGCGGACGACTTCGATCTTTCGCTCGGACGGTCGCCCCGTGTCGGGTGCCCCCCTCTGTTTCTCAGATTTCGAGTCCATGCACATATTTTGCTTCACGCTAGGCTGTGCCGGTCTACGGGACACGCAGAACGTTGTGGAGACGTCTGCGTGTGTGTCTTTGTGACTCGTTCGAGTCTTGTACAGTGGCGTATCCTCTCGCGTTCACGGAGGAGCCGTGCCTCTTCTGTCGCGCAGGGATGTGCTCGCGAGTAACGGCTCTCCATTGTGTCTCAGATTTCTTTGTCGAACGAGAAGATGCGTGCGTCTTTGTCGAGGGGTGTGTAGATGGCCACATGCATTCAAAGAGCGTCGGATTGGCAATGGATGCATTGCATTTGCGCTTATGGGCGCTCCAGTCTTTTTTTCGAAACAATTGTGTACGGTCGCATGCGTGCCATGCGGCACGTGATTCTTCGCGTTGGCGGTCCTCGTCGCGTCCCCTGTTTCTGAATGTAGAACAGGCGGCATGGTGTGCATGTTGTCTTTTTGTGGGGTCTGCTCTTCCGTGTAAAGAAGTGGAAACGATCCTGCGTCTTTTCTTGCAACTCGTCACAGGTTTGTGGAACGATCGGAAGCTACATCCAAAAGCACAGGCCGCTTTCGCTCTTCCTCCCAGCGCGAGGGCCTCGGACACCAGAAAGGAACTTCCTGCTTTTCTGCGTGTTTCTGTCTTCGCTCTGATTCTTACTCGTGGTTCGCTGCTCTTCGTTGTCGTGTCGCTCGCTTTTGCCAACCTGCGGTGTCCCCCGGCCGGATTGGTTCTTTCTTCTCTGCGGGCCGAGAGTTCACGCCCTCCTTTGACACCAAAACCAGCCGCGAAGAAAAAGAGGCGAACCAAAAAACCAAGAGTTGAGGGCAACGCCTCTAGACATGTACCTGTCTCCCGCCGCGACAAAAGACGAAAAAACGTTTCCTGCACTGCTCTCCCTTCTTCACTGTCGCCTTCACGAAAGCCTTCACAAGACACCACACCGGCAGTGTAGAAAAGGACACTTCTTTCTTCCCTTTACACTCGCTCTTCCCTGTGCAATCTCTCATCCCTTTACACTCGCTCTTCCCTGTGCAATCTCTCATCTCCTTACACTCGCTCTTCCCTGTGCAATCTCTCATCCCTTTACACGCGCTCTTCCCTGTGCAATCTCTCATCCCTTTACACTCGCTCTTCCCTGTGCACTCTCTCTTTTCGTTTCCTGCTTCGTTGTCTCCTCGCACTGTTTCTTGCCGTGCCCGCTCTCTGCGCGGATAATGCTCCTTCTCTTCGCTGGCCTCTCGGTGGCATGGGAGGACAGTGTCTCTCCTTTGCTGTCTCTCGAAAAGACACACTGAAAAAGCTGGAGAGCGCGAAGAAGCACAGTGGGGCCAACACGGGGAAAAACGCCCGCGCGAACGGGACCAGAAAAGAAGATCATAGTCCCCGAACGAAAAGCGGAAATGTGTACGCTCTCATTTCTCCCGAAAAAGATAAAGGTAGACACTTACATCCCAAACCCCCAGAATGGCTCTTTCTTAGCTTGTTTCTTTCGGATTTTCCTGATCTTTTCACTACCGTCCACAGTCTTCGTCTCCACCCTCGACCTCTCTATCCCTTCTTCTTCTGTTTTCCCTTCCTCTCTTTCTTCGCTTCCTTCCTCTCTTTCTTCGCTTCCTTCCTCTCTTTCTTCGCTTTCTTCATCTCCGTCTTCGTAATCTTCCTCGCCCTCGTGTTGCGGGGCCCGGACGCCGCTGCACGCTTCGCAGATGGCCTTCCACAGCTCGGCGATGCCTTGTCCTGCGGCGGCGGAAGTGAGGAGAACTTGAATGGGGCCTTCCTCTTTGGAGCTTCTCTTTCCAGGCGCCCGAAATCCCTCGATGGCGGGCAGCGCACGCGCCGCGTTCTTCTTCGCTTCCTCTGCTTCCTGCCTTCGAATCCTCTGGCCCTCTTCCCCCTCGAGACCATGCATAACGCCGACGCGCTTCTCCCTTGACGCCGACGCCGAGGGTGTCTCCGCCTCGCCTGCCGCTCCGGCATTCGTTTCGTCCTGCGGCGCTCCTTCGTCAGTGGCAGCTCCACGCGCCCCGGGTGTCTCCCCTTCGCTGCCCCAGGCGCTGCTGGAATCTTTGTCTGTTTGCCGTTCTGCGGTTTCTGCCCTCGCCGGCGCGCCGTTTGCTTCCGAGACGCGCGCCGCCGAGAGGAGCGCAGGCGAGACGTAGTTGAATCTTTTCACCGCCGGCGGCTCCTCTCGGGCCGCCTTGAGGCGCTGGAGAAGCGGCGGCAGGCTGAACAGCTTGGGATAGAAGGACAGCTGGTTCAAAAGATTCTGTGAAGAGCACAAAGCGCAGGGAGTTTGAGCGTGAAATCTGGAAAGCCGGTGCTCGGTGGAGCAGCGAGTTGAACGACGCGAGAGAAAGGAATGCGGCAGAGAGAAACCAGTCTGAAAAAAAGACAGACGCGCCCAAAGAGAGACAGACGCGCCCAAAGAGAGACAGACGCGCCCAAAGAGAGACAGACGCGGCGCCTGGGTGCAGTGGACGCGTGCGAAAGATCCACGAAAACCCACGTGAAGACAAGTCACGCTGGGCACCGCCACAAACAGCAAATGGAAACCCAGACGGCGACGAAGGCAACGCCCTTCAAGGTGCGCACACGCGCCCGAGAACAATCGGGAGACTTCAATCAGAGGAGTGGTGCCTTGTTTCGCCGTTTCTTCTCTCGTTTTCCAGTGCAGGCGAGTGCGCAGATTCCGCACAGAATCCCTGAGGCACAGAGAAGCAGAGACACGGAGACGCAAATGCGACCAGAGGTGTTTCGTGTACATAGCAGTGTTTACATCGAGATGTTTTGGAGCGAGGCAGTCTGCTTTTGTGACGACGAGGAGGGTCGGGACGCTCTGGGCGACGAGCCAGCGGAGTAGGTCTGCGTCGTGGTCTTGGATGCCTGCTCGGCCGTCGACGAGGATGAGGAAGAGGCGTAGTTCGTTCCGTTTCTCCACGTAGAGTCTCACGTTTTTGCTCAGGCGCTGCGACTCCTGCGCTGAAAGACCTCTGGTGAAGCCGTAGCCGGGAAGATCCGCAAAGACCAGCAAACCGCGGTCGCCCGAGCTCGTCAGAGGCGCTTTGGCCCGCGGTGCCTGTCCTGCCACCCGCGCCCCTCCTCTGGACTTTCCGCCCTTCTTCTGGACTCCAGCACAACTCGCTGGATTTTTCGCGCCGCCGAAAACCTCGTACAAGTTGATGCTCCGCGTGCTTCCAGGTCGTCGCGAGACCCGAGCGAAATCCATCGCACTCGCGCCGCGCACTGCCTTCGACGCCCGCCGGTGCCGCTGCGCCTGGGTGTATCTACACAGCGCGTTCAACAGCGAGGATTTCCCCACGTTGCTTCTGCCCAAGAAGGCTACTTCGGGAAGCCCCAGACGCGGCAGCGCCAACCCTTCGAGAAGGCGGGCCCGCAGAGACACTCGATTCACACCGGAAGGCGAAGATGGACCGCCGTCCTCACCCGCGATCCACAGATCGCTTTGTTCTTTTTCTTCTGCAGAGTCTTCGAAGACGTCTACGACCTGGCAGCCTTCGGGCTGTTCGTTCTCGCCTTCGGTGCCTTCGCACTGGTCTTCCTGCGCTCGTCTCGCCGCCCGTCTCTCGCGTTTTGTTTCGTGCCGCAACCCAGTGTCTCCCGGTCCGATCTCTCCCCGAGGGCGTTTGCTGAGTTTCGCGGGCCGCTGCGCATCGCCCTCCGGCCCGGTCCAGGCTTCGCCTTCCCCTTCCGCGCCTTCCCCTTCGGCAGCAGTCGTTGCGCGCGGTTTCGGCAACGGAAGGCCGAAGGATCCGAGAAAGCGCACGCCCGAGACGAGCGAAGGCCGAAGAACGCCGGCGGGCAGCCGCACGAGTGCACTGCCGCGCATCACGCTCAAGGCTGCGGAAATCGGAAGGCCCAGCGGGAGCGCAGGGCGCGAAGGCGAGTCGGAAAACAAATCGGCAAAGGAGCTGGAAGAGCCTGGCGAGAGCCGCTGGAACGCTGCACGCAGCCACGGCGGAGGCAACCGAGAAAGAAACGAAGAAGCGGAAGAAGAGGAAGAGGAAGAAGAGGAAGAAGAGCGCGGCGGAGGAAGGGTCGGATGAGGCGGAGGGGGAAGGTGTGGGTTTGGTTTCCTGAAATGTTTCGGGTTTTTTTTGGCCGTCTTCGGATGTGGAGGCATCCTCCTTTTCGCTTGTTTCTTCGCCGATACGCGCACCGGCGACGCGAGGCCCGCAATTGCATGCGTCGGAGACAGCCGACTGCCTTGGCTCCTCAGCGCAGACTGGGAGCGAGGCGCCTCACGGCGAGGAGGGCGCGAGGAAAGGGGGTTCGCGTCCGGAGAGGCCGGAGCAGCCTGGACGCGAAGAGAAGAGAGAAGGCAGAGACGCCCAGGACGGGAAAGAGACGCTGCAAATAACTCATCGTGCAGAGAGGACGACGAGAAACAGCGAGAGAAACACGAGAAGGCGGGCGGCCGCGAGAACAAGAAAGCCGGGAGACTTTGCTGAGCCGAGTGTCTCCTGGTCGGCGAAGGAAAAGGAAAGCAGACTTCACCCTGAGCAGCGAGACCCCAAGGAGACGGCGGAGACAGAGGAGACAGAGGAGACGGGGACGGAAAGGCGGAGGTCACAGGAGATCCTGGTGAAGAGAAGACGCGGGCCGCAGAAGACGAGAGGGGAAGAACGCAAGCAAGGAGCGTCAAGAAACAAAGAAGGGGCGAGTCACTCATTCTTCGCCTCTTCTTGCACGTCGAAACCGGCTGAGGAAGAGTCCTGGGAACCTCAGAAGGTGGCGAGAAGACAACGTCAGGGGGAAGAGGCGACCGCAACGCGGCCACCGGGTTTCCTCGACGGGGCGAAAAAGAGAAGAAAAAAACTCGGAGCTGCCGCAAAGGGCGTCGACACAAGAGAGGGGGAAGACGGGGAATCCAGCGGATTTTCACTCTGGAAAACATGCAAAGGAAGGACTGCGTGGCGAGTCTGTTCGGCCTTCGGACGCCGACGAAGAGAGGAGAGACAGGGCGTCGTGGCGAAAGGCGAGAAAAAGAAAGACAGATGCAGGGGGAGACGCGGCCGACGCAAGCGCGCGAGAAAAAAAAGGCCGGAAGGAACACCACGGAGAGAGAGAAGGGCTGGCCTTCAACCTCTGGAAAAAGGCGCGCCCGATGCATGCAGGCGCGTCGGGACCATTCTGGAGAGGCCGAGGAAGGCCATTCGATGAATACCCCCAGCGGAGGAGGCGGGAGACAAAAAAAGGGGGGAAAGGGACAGAGGAGAGAATGAGGAAGCGAGAATGAGGAAGAGAGAATGAGGAGAGAAAGAAAAGAGGGCGGAGAAGGCAAGGCGGGGACTCCCGGTTTCAGGAGGGAGATCGCAGATACGCGACTCGCAGGTGGCTGCTCTGAATCCGCAGAGGCTCGACGAAGGCGGCGGAGGCAAAGAGAAAAAACAAGAAGAACGCTGAGGAAAAGCTGGGAAAACGGCCAGAAAGAAGAGACAGAAGAGGCAGAGGAGTGGCGAGGCAGGGAAGAGATGCACAGACCGAGAAGGCAGCAAGAAAGAGAAGGAAACTAGGCGAAGAGGACACGAGACAGAAAGGGAGGAAAGGCACAGAGAAAAGACAACAAGAGACAGACAGAACAGAGACAGGGGGAACAGAGACAGAGAGAGACAGAGAGAGGCAGAGAGAGACAGAAAGACACAGAGGAAAGGTGGAGGTGAAGAGAGTCTTCGCAGCACGAGCCACGAGAGACAAATCGGGTTTTGCTCTTTCGATTTTTATTGACAAACTGGGATGGCAAACCTCGACAGAAAAGGAAGGAATTGGAGTCGGGACTGTAGAAAGGCATGCAAGCGCGAGACGATCTGTGAGCATGTCTCCTTTTCTCTGCCGTCCTTTTTTTTGCATGCGTGTACTGTCTTTGTATGCTCCGTTGTTTCTCCTCTTCTTCGATTTTGGCCGGGTTTTCTCTACACACACGAGATCTTTTCGTTTTCCGCCTTTCCCCCCGTTGTGCTTTCTCTCTCTCATGACTCACCACTCTTCTTTAAAGTAAACGTGTCTCGCCTCATTCGTTCTGCGCCCGTCACGCTCGTTCCTTCCCTTTTTTTCAACACTTCTCCAGTTCCCCTCGTCTGCTCATTCCTCTTTCTCCCCTTTGCTCTCTTTCTCTTCTTTCCGTCTTCTCTTATTGTCCTCGTCCTTCTTCTCTGTATTTCTCCGTCGCTGCCTGTATGCTCTTTGATCAATCTCCGCGCTCGGCGTGTTTTGTGTTTCTGTATATGCCTGTCTTGTCCTAACACTGGCGTCTCCTCTCGAAACATCAGAAAGGCCTCCCCAGAAACATAACAGACGTGCATTCAATCGAAGCCTCTCTCTCTCTTCCCCTCTCTCTCTTCCTCTCTCTCTCTTTCTCTCTCACCTTTCTCCCTCTCTCACCTATCCCTTTCTCTCTCTCTTCCTCTTTTTTTCTCTCTCTTCCTCTCTCTCCCAGTTCTGCCTTCGTCTACACATGCACATGTAGCTACCTCTCTTCTTTCCGTCATGAATTTTCTCTCTCGTCTCCGCCTTTTCGCTTCTTCCTTTCGCTCTTCTTCCTCTTCTTCCTCTTCCTCTTCTGCCCCCAGAGAAGGCCTGCTTTGGCAATGGTTGGACCGGCCGCGAAGCTGGTTCCGTTCTGCTCCGCCTGGGGCCAAAGGCGCCGTCCTCTTTGCTCTCACAGCGCCGCCCGTCTACTTCGCCTTCCAACTCCGCCGCGACCGCTCCGTTTCTGCAGTCCACAAACAGGCCATTCGCGACCGGGTCTTCCTCGACTTTGCCCTCGGCGGCCGCTACATCGGCCGCGTCCTGATCGGCTTATATTCGGACAGAGTGCCGCTCTCCGTCGAGAACTTCATTCAGCTCTGCGAAGGCTACCGAGTTCAAGACAAAATCATTGGGTACCGAAACACGCCGGTTCACTTGGTGAAGCGCGGCATCAACCTGACAGCCGGGGATGTTGTGCATGGAACAGGCGCCGGAAAACTTTCCATCTACGGACCTGCGTGAGCTCGAACGGACAAAATGCTGCAAAAACGAGAAAGCGACAAGAACGAGAGAGACTGGAACCGAACCTTTCTCGAGAAACGGAGGAGTGGCCCGGTCGCTCTTGGCGGCTCTCGTTCTTGGCACACACAGCTAGACACAAAGAGACAAAGATATCGAAATGGAACAAGAAATCTGAGATCCAGATCGCTATAGAGATGTCTAGAAATGCAAATAAAGTGATTGATATAGAGAGAGAGGTAAATAGATTTGCACACAACACACGTGTATCCGTATCTATCCATCTGTTATATATATATATATATATATATATTTATAAATGCATCTAGGTGGATGTGGATAGATAGATATGTATCTGCGCACATTTGCTTCTCCAAAGGCTGGACGATCCAGCAGAGATTCTTTTTCGCGGAAAAGCGTGGGCAATGCGCTTGTCTCTTTGTGTGTGTGCCTGGGTTGCGTCTCTGTTTTGTGGGCGACTGCAGATTTCCTGACGAGAATTTTGACATGCAGTTTATTCAGGACGGCGACGTCGCGCTGATGAACACGGGCCCTAGTACGAACAACTCGCAGTTCATCATCACGTTCAACGCCCTCAAACCCCTCAACCGCAACTACGTGGTCATTGGGACCGTCCTCAAAGGCATGCGTGTGATAAAGAAGGTAAAAAGCTGTTGAACTCTGGCGAGACTCTCGGCCTTTCTTAGGCCGAAACGTGGGGATGTGCGCGACGCACGCGAGAAGGTACACACACACAAAAACCTCTGCAGGCGAGACTGGAGTCTTTTTTTCGCTCTTGAACTCGGTCACCCTTCCCCAAGTTTCCCAATTCCCAGGCTCGCGTTTTTCCCGCCGTCCACGGCAAACACACACAGTTATGTGCTTCAGCGTTTAGAGTTTAGAGTCGAGGCAAAAGGCGCGTCTGACGCAGGCGAAGAACCCGGCATCGTGCAGGAGATCGCGCGTGATGTTTGTCCTCTCTCGTGCGGACTCTTCAAAACTTTTCAGATCGAGGAAGAAGCAGGCAGCAAGACTGGCGCGCCCATGCAACCTGTCAGGTGAGAAGACGGATGCGAGAGACCGAACAAAAAACTCCATTCTCTCGAGCTTTTCCCCGAAAGGCGCGGTGTCTCTGCATTTTGCACATGACGGCCCTTCCTATAAGAAAGACGCAGCTCGCAGAATGTGTCTCCTGACCACTCGATTGAGGGTTTTGAGCCCTTCTCTGTGCGAGCGCGAAAGAGTGAAGAGAACGTCTCGACATTTGCCTTCGCTTCCCACGCGCGTCTTCTCTCTCAGTCTGGTCGGCTGCCTCAGTCCGACCACAGGTGAACAAGCCTTTCGTTAGGTCTCTCTGCTGCATTTGTTGTCTTTTCATTTTGAGGCAAGATGTCCCTCTTGTTTCTCGGCCTTCGTTCTTCTCTTTTCGCTCTCCGTCCGCCCTCCTCACCTTTCTTTTCGTTTTGCTCCCTGCACTTTCAGAATCATCAACTGCGGGCTCTACCGCGGGCTTCAGGATGGCCCACCGTTCTTTGCGAACCCAGACCTCCTCGATCGCTACGAGGAAAGTAAGTGAAATCGGGGCAAACTTTGCGTGTGTTCACGTGGAGCGAAATGCACTGTTCAGACCACCCCCACGGCTCCGCCCAGGAGCGTCTACCCTCGCAAGGGGGGGAAACAGAAAACGCGCGAGAGTGTCGAAGTCCAGAGACGAAACCTCGTTTGCCTTCTAGACTGGCGGTCGAAGCGTTTCCGTCCCTCCTACTGAAACGCTCTTGGGCTGATCCTAACCACGCAAAAGAGCGAGATGCAAGGAACTTGACAAGCATCACCCGATTTATTTAAACAAGGACACAACGATTTTAGTTTTCGGTTGGGAGAGACTACCAAACCTAACACTACTCGAGTTAGCGCGCACACGGTTAAACTGTGTAAAGATCCCCGGGGTGGGGTTCGATCGCAACCCGCATAACCACGTCCCTTTCCACAAAAACACAGCACATAATATGCTTCCCACCGATATGCCTATACTCAAAGTATATATATATATACTATGCCGATATGCAGTGTGTGCATATATCGACAGTATGCAAAAACATCTTTGTATGCATATCTGTGTAGATATAATCTTGTCCTTTTTCGGGGTGCATGCGGCGTCTTTGAACTTTTTTGTCGGCGGCTGCTGCTAATGCAAATCTCTCTTTCCAAGTTCTTTTCGCCAGTCACATGCGTGTCTGTCTCTCGCCTCGCCATTTTCGCTCCTAGCTCCCGTCGGCTGCATGCATGCACAGGCTCATTGCGCCTTGGCCGTGTTTTTGCCTCTCTGGTTTTTCCAGCCCGCATCTCCGAGGCGGACTTCCTTGCACTCAAACCTGAGGAGCAGGAAAAGCTGGTCGAGGCGTCGAAAGCGGCTGTTGGCCCCAAAAAGGTCGCCAAGTAGCCGCAATCTACCGCAACAAGTGCACGTTTCTTTCGGCGTAGATCATTATCATTATCAAGATATACTCTTGTCCCCTTGCCGACACACACAGAAACGCCTGTTGCTGGAACGTTTCGCTTTCTTCGGATTCACGGGAGAAGAGCTCCTACGCGCCTGGGGCAAACGAAGCGGAGACACCCCAGACTGAAGTTTGCTGTCACGAGGCTTCTGTGTTTTTCGCTCTCGCGTCCACTTCAACTGGCCACGTTGCATGCAAAGACATAAAACCTATCCTTGAATTTCAAGATTGGTTTTTGGCTCTTACGAAAAAAGTATCTCCACGTCGACGGCATGCGTGGAGGTGGTGAAAAAACTTGTGAATCTTTGTCGGTGAGGCTGACGAAGTCGAGACCTCGCGCTCTGCGTTCGTGCCCCTAGAGATACATGTGCCATAGGACACATATCTCAGCCTGCGGAATATATATATATATATATATGTATGTATTTGTAATCCATATGACTATATATATATTTCAATTGAGAGATTGATGGACAGTAAGTCGAAAGGTGGGACGAAAGTGTTTACGGTTCGTGGTCTGTTCTAAGGGCTTCGGCCTTTCGTTTTTCCTTCTTGACGCGGCATGTCTCGTCTCCTGTTGTGTTCGTTACGTTTTCCTTTCTGGGCGAGAAACGACTGTTGCTGCTAATCCTTTTCTTGCTCTCCACTGCAAGCCCCGTTTCCTGGTCTCCAACTCGTCCAGGGGAACGCAAGATGCCTCTCGTTTGGCTCCCCAAAGCATGCATGTGTACACCGACCTCGTCAGCAGGGCACCAGTCACTCCGGCATGCAAATCGTGTATACAGTTCACACGCATGCACAGGCATGAAGGCATATATATACATACTCATATACATACATATATATATATATATGTATACATATATATGTATACGTATATACATATGCACACCTGTACGTGAGTCTTTTTATATGCATGCGCTGCTGGAAAGAAGCTTGCCTTTCTCCGTAGTTATTTGCAAGTTCCGGTCTGTCGCTCAATGGGGGAAGGCGACTGCCTCTCAAGCAAACTAACGTTACAAAAGCATGTACACAATGGATGTCTCACTTTCATCCATGTACACATGTGAAGTAGGTTACAGAATCTTTATAAGTTTACGTCTGTCCGTTTACATTATATATTTGCTCACAGAGTATATGCTTATTTGTATTCGAATATCCACATATAGACGGGCTAGATGCGAAGAATAAGAGCGCTGAGCGTTTCTGCCAGCCTGCGTCCTCGGCGACCGACCCCGAAGATCCATAGGAAATGCACAAGAGAAGCTGGAGGAAAAACTTTGTCTCGCCTTCTCGTGATGGGTCCCGCCCTCGTTTCCTCTCCTTGGCAGATCACGCTCGTTCTCAATCACCAAAATCGCTGACAGCCACGCCCTGTCCCTCTTTGATCCTCTCTTCCTCTGTCTTCTCTTCCTGTCCTCTGTCTTTCTCTTCCTTCCTCTCTTTCTCTTCGTCTCTCGTTCTCTCTCTCTCTTCGTCTCTCTTTCTGTCTCTTTTCGTCTCTCTTTCTCTCTCTCTTCGTCTCTCTTTCTCTCTCTCTTCGTCTCTCTTTCTCTCTCTCTTCGTCTCTCGTTCTCTCTCTCTTCGTCTCTCTTTCTCTTTCCCGTCGTCTCTCTTTCTTCCTCTGTGTGCCGTTTCCAGTGTTCTCGTCGGTCTCTCAATCTGATCGAGTCCTCCCGCTCCGCCGGCTCTTCTCGACACCGATCCGCGACGGTCCTTCGCACGGCCTTGCTATCTCTTTTCTGCCCGTTGCTCCCTCTCCTCTTTTTCTCCCTGTCCCTTTTCTCTTCTTGATTCTCGTGCGTGTATGCCTCGAGTTTCTCTGCTTCCTGCTGTACCTCCTCGCAGAAATCAAAAATTCGTTTTTCGTCAGTCGCCCGTCGCGGCCTCGCCGAGCAACAGCGCCGTCGCGGGCCGATTCCGCTCTCTTCAAAAACACGCAAAGAGAAACGAAGAACATGTTCGAAGAGAACGAAAAAATTTTTGAGACCAGCCAAAAGGCTCGTTTCCCGCCAGCGTTTTGCGTGGGCATCTCATCCGCCAACTTCTCTCCTGACGAAGCCGCAATGTCCCCGTTTCTCAGTCTGAAAAGAAGCTATGTTTCTCTCGTCTGTCGCTTGCTCTCCTCCCTCGCTGTCTTTGTTTCTCTCCAGTTACGAACGAACTGTTGCATACACAGGCTACATTCCGATACACATGTATAAAGATATCAAAACGCAGATATACATAAGCACATGCGGATATGCCTACGGCACCTCTACTCTCCGTACACGATTTAGTCCACCTGTGAAAACACAAATGCATGCCTAATGTGCTCTGTGATACGGACAAATATAAATGTATACACGTATATATTTGAAACGTGCATGTAGTGGTATACTAGCTTGTATACAAACACATATACATAAATAGGCATGTATATGTGTGTATGCATTGGAATGTGTACATACATACGCACCACTAGGTATATACATATACATATATATATAGATATAGATATATAGATATAGAGAGCTATAGATAGATACAGATGAATGGAGAAGGTGAAGTGTGGAGATTACCTGAAGGCTCGAATTTGATCTTTGGAGACCTTTCTCCGCGACTCTGAGAGTTCGATGCACTTGAGGCAGGGATGTGTCTCTGCCGAGAAGAAAGACAAACTCTCGCCAGTCACGTGCGAGCAGCGCTGCAGATGCAAATAGCGGAGACGACGAAGAGACTGGCCAACCGCGCGAATTGCGACGTCGGTCTGAAAGAAACAGGAAAGCAAATGAAGAGAAGCCGAAACTTTGGAATGGACGCGGAGGGATTCGAGGGAACAAACACCTCTACAGAGACAGTCGATTCCTTCAAACCGCGCTCCTCAAAAAAGAAAAAACGCGACATGTTTGTATCTCACCACTCGTGTGCCATCGAGCCGAAGCTTGAGGAGCCTCCGACAAGATTCAGCGATCTGCAAACAAAAACCAATTTCCACATATTTCGGACAGAATTCCAAAGTGGGGGAGAAAACTCACAAAAGCACGAAACATTCTCGAGCCCACGCGCAGAGAGCCTAAATCAGATCGAATGGAATATTTTCGCCTACGACATTCGCCGGCATAGCGATTTACACTTATACATATATATATATATATATATATATATATACGTGCAGCTGTATAACATAAATATATATATATATATATATGTATATGTATATATGTATATATGTATATTGAGTGTGTATGTTCTTGAGGTCACGTGCTTTCAAGGGTATATCTGTGGAGCTACACATACCTTTCCAGAGAGAACCTTATATATATGTATATATACAAACGCATGCATATGCAGCTGTAGCAAAAAAGAGCAGGCTCATGTACACGTGTTGATTCCCCCCCTTCTCAAACGGACCTACATCCCTAAATTTGTGTCTCTGCATGCGCATCTACGTCTGTCTGCAAGTCTCGCTGCATGTCTATCTGCAGTCCTGTTTGTAACACTTTTCATAGTTCTTTTTCGTCCATATGTGTGTGGTCCTGTTTGCGTTCCGGGAAGCACTCGACTCGGGTGTTTGCGTTCCGAGCGTTACCTCGACGACACCCGCGTCTGTGACTTGTGAGCAGGAAGACAGCGACAGGAGGACGAGGTTGGGGCAGGCGCGCGCGAGGACCCTCAGTCCCTCGTTGGTGATTTTGTCGCTTCTGTGTAGCGCTAGTTCAAACAAATTTTCGCCGAGGCAGTCCCCGATCGCCTTGAGCGCCACGTCCGAAATTCTGAGCCGGAAAGACAAGAAAAGAGACAAAGGCGACGCTCGAGAACTCGCGCGACAGACACGAAAGGCGAAAATGGAGGAACGGCGTTGAACGGGGCTGCAAGCGGACGAGCACCTGGTGGGCTGGTTTCTTCCATGCATCTCTTTATCTCCAACCCACCGTTCTCAAACGCCCAGCACTCCGTTTTTCTTTGAAGAGACTCCTCACGAAAAACACTGAACCGCCAAAGTGGCAGAAACGCGTTAAACCAGGGGGCGCCGCCGAGCAGCAGAAAAAAAGCGACAACGAAAAGAAGAAAGGGAAAGCCCCGAAGAGGGGAAGACTGGCCCACGAAAGAAGCGCCCGCGACGACGAGACGCTGCACGCGCGGGGCGAGAAAAAAGAGAAAAGCTTTCACGCTTCTTCCACAGCTACGACTTCCCGAGAAACAGAATCAGCAACGGGGAGGAGAGGGAAGACTTCCACTCGCCTTCGTCTCGCCTCGTCAGTGTTTCTTGGGCACAAACTCGGCCGTCTTCTGGCGAAACGATTCGCACCACATCTCGGTAATTTTTCTTCTCTCACCGGGCGTCGTTAAGAACCAGAGTGCGCAGAGAAGGACAGGACTGGAGAAGGCAACAGACGCTGAGGTCATTGACGCCTGAGCAGAATCCGAGATTCAGAGAAGTGAGGTTCTGGGAGAGGCAGGCACGTCGCAAAGCAGGACACAAATCAAAAATAAAGACGAGGGGCGTCAACCCAGCCTCTTCGGGCGGTGCGCTGGCGAAACCGCTGAGGTGGACGCCGGCAAGTTACGAATCCGAAGAATCTCGATAACAATCGAACCAGTAAAACCTACACCTGTCCACGCCGGGTTCTGTTGGCGTCGCCGCACGCCTAACACCTTTTCAGAGTCCATAAAAAGGGCTTTTCTCGCCACAAAGAAAGCCGCCGTTTTGCCTTGCTCTCCCTTTTCCTTCCGCGTTTTTGCGGGTTCATCGTGGGCGGTTTGCTTTCTGCACCAAGCGTACCCGACAGTACTCGGCGATCGCACTGTGCCCCGCCTCAGAGAGACTGGAGCACCTTTTGAGGCAGAGCGTCTCAGCCGTATTCCCCTGAAAACACACGCAGCACACGACGCGCGCGCCTTCTGCAGCTGTGCACCTGCATCCATTTTTCGCCACTGCATGCACCCATTTTCGGCGTTGCATGCATCCATTTTTCGGCGTTGCATGCGCCGAAGGGGGCCCGAATCGGACGCGAGGCGTATGTCGGATGGAGCGTCTCTCTCCACGGCCAACGCGAAAGGCGGCCGAAGAAAACGCGTGGCAGGAACAAACCACGGAACTGGTTTTACAGAGAACGCCTGTCTCGAAAGAAGAATGCGCTGACGTAGATACTCTGCGCGTTTCTCTTCTCTCGCCTCGTGTGTGGAGCTGCCTGAGGCACACGAAGAGCCTATTTCACCATCCCCGGAAGTTGGGAGGCGCAACAAGGCCCACAGACTTCCAAGCGCGGACAGCCACGCAAGGCCTATCCACATGCCACACAAGCGTTCACGTTGTCTTCCGAAGCGCCCGCCTAGAACTAGGGAATCTTCCATCTGCAAAAAGGCGCGCCTATGTATAACCACAGGACTAAATATACGTAGAAAGACATATATAAAGGTACAAATGAAGAGTCAGCTCCACATACAGAAGTATTTGTAAATATGCAAATGTATATATAAATATATGCGTGTGTGTGAGTACGAGAGCGGTAGCAATGGCATGAAGGCCGAGGTCACTGATGTCTGCAGCTTCCAAGGAGAGTTTTTTGAGTTTGAACCCTGACGCGCCGCTCGGGCCACGAAGAGGAGGCGAAGCCGAGGACGGCGAGAGAGTAGAGGCGCGAGGAGAGGAGACGGAGGCAGGTGGAGCTGCCGAGACGTTGGAGCCTGCGCATGCGACGAGGACCTCGTGCAAAAAGCCGTCAGACATCCTGGTGAAGCTGCAGAATCCGGCGAAAAGAGAGAGAAAGGCGAGACAGATGCGAAGAAACGTCTTCGAGGTCGTAACTCTCTGCCACGTGGAGTGCACCCCCCTGTGTGGAGTTGTTTGCAAAGAAAGACGATTTCCCTGTCCGGTGCTTCAACTATTTCTGTCGAGAGATTCACCCGTTCAATTCGAGCTCGCGAAGGCGAGGCGAGAAATCCGCGAAAAACTGCAACAAGTCGACGTCTGTGGCGTGCGTGAAAGGGAGGCCGAACGAGCGACTGAGGGCGAGGACTTCGAGGTGTCCTGGAAAAAACAGAAAAGAGGCCTGGCTGCATGCAGCTCTCAGCGTAGACGCACGAGGCAGGGGAAAACGCAGACGAAGCCGAGAGACAGGGAACGCGCGAAAAGGCCAGCGGGAGGTGCGATAAGGCGCACAACCCGCCACGGCTAATGAGAGCACAAAAGGAAACAGGAAGTGCAAGGACATCCAAGAGAGACACATCAAGAACAGAAGCGCAAAACAGCAAAGTGGGAGAAACAGTAAACCAAAAAGATAGATAGATAGATAGATAGATAGATAGATAGATAGATATAGATAGATAGATAGATAGATAGATAGATAGATAGATAGATAGATAGATAGATAGATAGATAGATATAGACAGACAGATAGATAGATAGATATAGATAGATAGATAGATAGATAGATAGATAGATAGATAGATAGATAGATATACATAGATAGATAGATACAGATAGATAGATAGTTAGATAGATAGATAGATAGATATAGATAGATAGATACAGATAGATAGATAGATAGATACATAGATAGATATACATAGATAGATAGACAGTTAGATATAGATATAGATAGATATAGATAGATATAGATAGAAAGATATAGATAGATCTAGATAGATATAGATAGATATAGATATAGATAGATATAGATAGAAAGATATAGATAGATATAGAGAGAGAGCGCAGTAAGTGCAGAGAACGCGACAGGACGCGAGAGAAGTGGTTTCCACGTGTGGAGGAGGAGAGATAAGAATGTGTAGAAACAGAGACGGAGAGGGAAGACGAGGCACAGGGAGAGACTGACACTGGAGGCGTCACATCGACTCAGCGCACCTGCGAGAGGACGCAGACAGCTCAGGCCCGCAGGGGACACAAGAGGCGGAACCTGAAGGGAAGAGACAAGCACGAAATAAAAACGACGAAGTGAGGCAAAAGAGAGAGAAGGCGCCGGAGAACCCGAAAAAGCACGAGACTGCAGCAGGGAAGACACGGCATAGACGAAAACGGAAGACACGGCAGGGACAAGGCGCAGATGGCCTTGTCGCCTGCGAGTCTCTGAATCAAAAGAGACAAGCCGAGAGCGACAAGACGGAAGAAAGGAGTGGCAAAACGCGGACGAGAGGCGAAACAACGGTGACAACTTTCGAACCTGATCCTCTCCACCGACCCCTTCAGCTTCCCAGGAAACGTCAAACGAAAACCCTTACCCGTCCCCCTTTCTCCGAGACGATTTCGCACAAAAAATGTCCACATGGAGGTGTGCGCATGCAAATTGCGACGTTCGGTGCTTGACAAAGAGTGCACAGGCATACGGCCGAGGACGCCTCTCAAACGTATTTCATATGCATTATCAAAGCACATACATAAGTGTGTATAGGCATATAGGTAGACAAACATATATGTAAGCATATGTGTGTTTGTATCTCTCAGATAGCTCAGAAAGCGTGACAGGATACATTACAGGGTGTCCTTTAAACGTCTTGTTGTCCAAAATCTCTCCGGATTCGGTCCCTCTGACCTTTTCAAGACAGATGCGTTGCGCATTTCTGGGGGCATGGCCTTGAGCCAACGCGCGAGGTTCGTCTTCGGGGTCCTCTTCCTCTCGAGTTCGACTGTGACGCTCGTTTCGCGCTCTCTCCTCCACGCCGTCAACGAAGCCTCCTGACGGGGGGAGAGGAGGCGATCCGACGTGTGGCTGCGGTCGAAGGCCCGAAGCAGGATCTTCCGACGCCGAGGACACACTTCGTTCACGTCCACCGTTCCAATCTCTCCTTTCCTCTCCTCTCCCTTCTCTCCATTCCTCTCTCCACCCTTCTCTCTCGTCTGTCGCGTTTCGCACATCTCTCACGCCCGAGCGTGCACTTTCTTCGCCTCTTTCTCTCTCTGCTCCCCAGTTTCTGGGTTCAGCGTCGCCGGGCTGTTCATGTCTCCTCCCTTCGTCTCTCCCTGGTTCTCTCCCTGGTTCTTCTCTGTCTCGCAAAGCTTCTTCTCGTCGTTCTCGTGGGCACCTCGCACGCCTGCGGCCTCTGGCGTTTTCGTCTGTGTCTTCTGGGCCTGACGCCTCGCGCGATCGCGTGCGGTCTTCCTCCCTCAGCCGTTCTCTTTCTCTCTCTCGATCGTGTTCGCTCTCTCTCCGCCTTCTTCGCCGCCGTCGCCCAGAAACAAACAGCGAGGCGAAAGGCGAAGAAACTTGAGCGAGGACTCCCGGGGTCACGGCGTCGATGAGGCGGAGGGACGTGAGGCGGGGCATGCGCAGAGGCAGGTACTGAAGCAGCCAGTCGGAAATCGGCAGCGACGTTGAAGAAGTTCTGAGAACGACGAACGATCAGACGGCGCAGCGCGTCACGATGAAGCGACTTCTTCAACGAACAGCCAGAAGTGAGGCACGCGCCCCAGAAAAGGAAGGGAACGAGACAGAAGCTGCAGAGAGCGTGACACGGAAAGCGCAGCGCCTTTCAGCCCCTTTCAGGCGACTCAAGTCTTCCAAGAAGAAAGGCAACCAAAACTCGGTGTGCGGCGCGCCTGCAGTTCTACCATTTCTGGGGGCCTCTCGTGAGGGACACGGCGGGAAGCGCGAGGAACCAAGAGAAAAGGCATCTTGAGGAACCATGATCACGATAAAAGACAGAGGAGACAGAGCGGGACGCGCAAAAACGGAGAGGCACGGAGCGGGAGCTCGGAGTGGCAGCTGGAGCGAAGAGCCAAAAGGGGGAGACACGGCATGTTTTAGACCAAGAGAAACACAGGCGCTTCTCTAAAGACAAGGGAGAACACGTCAGCCTGTATGTACAGCGAAGCGTGGAGACGCACGACGACGGCATCCACAGGCCGAAAGTCTTCTCTATTCTCGAGATCGCCCTGCAGATGAAAAGCGCGAGAGGATGTCACGCTCTTGCCGCATACACGCAAGAACAACCACGAGTGTGCGGGAAAAGCTCACTTGGTGTAGGAAAACGAGAGAAGATTCTTCCCTACGGCGGCGGTCAGCTGAACGAGGCAGTCCTGGCTCACATCGTGGAGGGCGACGCTGGAAAAACGAACACCGCAAAGTTGCAGCTTCGAGAAAAAGTTCACTCTCGGCACGCGCGCGCGCGTTCCTTTTTCGTTTGTTCTGCAGCGCCGCTCAGGAGAAGCGTGAAGTGCCTTTCCGCAGGCACGCGAAGTCCAAGCAGGCTGCTCTGGACGGGTTATGCATGCACATATGTATGTGTATACGTCTACTGAATTGAGATGCGAATGTACGTATTCCGAAAGGATGGTACAGGGCCAGGGATTCGTTTCGCGAAATGAGGCCGTACGACTCCCTTTCGCTGTCTCTCGTCTCTCTCGCGTTCTCAGATGAAGAGGCGCATGCAACGGCAAAAAGAGGCACGTGTCTATAAAGAGACTTATCCCACAAGGCGGCGGCTCAGAGCAGTTCACCAGTGCCCCGGAGAAACTGTCTCACGTCTGTGTGTCTGCGAGAAACTCCGTCCCTCTACGAATGTACCCCTGCACGCGGATGCGTCTCCGTAGGGCGCGCCCCCGGACGAGGCACTTGTGTCCCTTTGTGTCGGGCGCGACGCCCCCCCTGCGGCGGCAACCAACCGCATGCGGGGCGCGCGGAGACGCGAGAGCGAGCGCGCATGCAACTACGGCTCGGTTCACCCCCCGCAGAACGTCTCAAGCTTCTGAGGTGAGACGCTTCTTTGTCGTCGAGAGCGTCGAGACGCACTGGCGGAGGGTGTGGAGAGAAGCCGTGGTCAGGGCGAGGACAAAGAAATCCAGGTTTTCCCGGAAGGAAAACTCGACAGAGAAGGCCTGGAGCTTCCGCAGCCGTCCGGCAAGGTGTTCCAAGGCTCTGGAGGAAAGACGCGGAACCGACGAAACGCGAATGGGGCAGATCGCCGACACTGGCGATCGACAGAGGCTGCGACTGCTCCCTGCTCGGGCGCTTGTGGCTGTGAAGAATGAAGCGCAGAGACACAAGAGCGCGGGCGAACGCAGACGCGCAGCAACAACGCCCACAGACTCTCAGAGGAAAACTGTCAACCGTTTGGCGAGCGAAAGCTACGAAGACGGAGACAAGAAAACGCGCTGCGAGACAGATCGCTTACGCATTGGTAATGTGCTTGCTCCTATCAAAGATAGCGATGGAGAAGCTGTCGAGGTCGGGCACGGCGGCCGCCAACGCTGCAGAAACAGATTCAGAGACAAACAGCCTGGCCGTTCCCAGTATTCGCCCACCTCCATTCTTTTAGGCCAGAATCGACGCACAAACGTATCTCTCCACAGGTACACCTCGGAGCAGACGTAGACCTGCGCAGATGGATGCACTTGGAGCCGCATCTGTTGGACGCCACACATGTGCACCTAGGGAGAAAGATGCCCCGCATAAAAATCTATACGCATGCGCAGAGTGTTGCAAGTTCTTGCTGGCATGTGGAAGGCGTGGAAGAAAAAACGGAACTACGTAGAGGCACGTACACCTTTGAAAAAAAAACCGACAGGGTGTCTACAGACATGCCCACGCGGACAAGGAGACACACAGTTAAACAGAAGCACGCCACCTCCCTGAGACACAACTATGTCTACACATAACTAAACATAAATATATACAGATATGTATAAATGGAATTACATATATAAATATAGGCACATCCATGCATATGCGGTGAAGTGGCGGTGTCGAGTGATAGGTTTGGACATGGACGCGCGGGTAAACGAGCATGCGGGGATTCCGTTCGGAGGCGTTGGGGCGCGAAGACGGACCGTAGAAGAAAGCGTCGGTTTGGTGATCGACAGAGGTCAGAGAGAGGGACTTCAGATTCGGGGCGGTGCCGAGACGACCGGCGCCTCTGGGCGTGAGCAGAAAGCAGTCCAACTCGACTGTATGGACCTCGGGACTGCGAACGAAAGGGACACACATCGAGAAGTCGCTTTCCACGCGAAGCGACCAGAACAAGGGACAGGGAAAGAACAGAGAAACAGGGAGGGGCGAAGGCCCTGGTCTGTGTTAAATATCTAGCAGCACGCGATTCATGCCTCCCGGCGCCTGTATAGACACTTTGCTGTTTGGCGTCAGCACCCCTTCCTTGGCAGACTGCGAGAAGCAGAGAAATGAACGAAGATCCGCAATCGTGTAGACCACGCGAGTGATCACACATGCACACACACACAAGTATATACACCGCTGCATGTACACATTCATTTATGCATGTGTGCAGAAGAGGTGCGGAAGAACCCAGATTCTCGGCCGTCTTTCCAGATGGAGATGCATGCAGGTGAAACGGGAAAGTCGGGTTCGCTGACGAGCCGCTTCACTTGCGCCGCCTGCGAGTGTTCTCGAGGAGATGCTACTTGTTTCCTCAACTGACCATCGTTTGAGAAGCGCTTCGAGCTGAGCATCGGTGAGGAGCAGACGGCCTGCAAGATCACACCCACACACCGCAAAAACGAGAGAAGAGGCATTTCGGAGCGTCCCCGCGGGCAGTCTCTTCCGAGGCAAGGATTCCTCAGCAGGGTAGCCTTGTCGCGAAGGCGTACACGAGTTCATCACGGCAGAAGGAAACACGAACAGAAGGCGAACATCGTGGGAAGCAAACTGGAGAAGTCTGAAGAGTTAGGGGTGAGACTCTCTGGAAGGGTGCCGCGGAAACGAGGGTTTCTACCGACGGGTGCATTGCCCTCCGAAACCACAGAAACCGCTCAGATGCGGAATGCGGCAGCAAAACGACGCGGCCGCGATGAAAAAACGCGCTTACGGGAAGTGCCGAGAGAAACGACCGTCTTGGAGAAGACGGCATTTAGCGCGGGATGCCACGACCTGCAGCCGAAGAACACCGAGGGAGAGTTGCTTAAGGGGGCGATGCAGGCAAAAATGCACTGTTGAGAGAACGGGTAGGAAGCAGAAAAAAGGAGAGACGCCCATGAGCATCTCGCCTTGAACGACAGGGAACAGCATCCGCAGTGGATACCATCCTCGGAAGCAACGACGCACGCGCCGTCATCTTCTGCGCATTTCTCGGGCCATGGTTGTTTTAGCACCGAAGGCAGTGTCTTGCCAACCTCCCCCGTCGCAGCTCCTTCCTCGGGTTCGACATCATGCAGTTCGACACTCCACGTTTCATCCGTGTTTCTGGCATCTCCAGGTCTTTTCCTAGATTCGGCTTCATATGTAGCCACATCGCCTTCCCTTTTTTGCGCATTATGATACCTCCCTTACCTCCTGCTCATTTTCCCGCTTCCTTTCCCTGGGCCTCCTTACTTGGCAACACAGAGACACCTGGAGAGGTCCGCAAGACCGAGGCGCAGGAAGATGAGTTCCAGAACTTCTTGCGGAAAATCGGCGAAGCATCTCGTTTCCGCTGAAGACACTTGCGCCCCTTTCCTCTTTTGGCGTTTTCTCGCTCCTTCGCTGCACTCGTCTGCTTCGCGGGGTCCTCTCTCGAGTTGCGAAAAACGACATGTATGCCGCCCTGGTGAGAGGCTTACAGGTTCTTCCGCACTTAGCCCACACAGTTCCTGCGGCGGCGGAGGAGCAAGTGAAGCGGCAGCATGCGAAGACTCTCCTTCATCTTTGCGTCCTCCATCTGTCTGTGCGCACTCGAAACGGTCCTCCACCGACCCCTCGAAGTTCTCTATCCTGGCCTTTCCTTGGGATACCCGCTGAGCACGGAGGCAGTCGAATTCCTCCCCTGCAGGTGAGTCTCGGAGGGACAAAGACGAAGCAGATCCTGAGGTAGAAGGCAAGGCCCTTCGAGTGTCCTCTCCGGGAAGAGACATGACGGCATCTTTTTGTTCGGCTACACCGTAGACACCATGCCTGCGTTTCGACTGCAAGGGGGATCGACCGATCACCATGCCATCGCAAAAAGTACGCTTTGTTGCGAGCACATGAAGAAACGGAAGGGAGTGGAGCGCTGCGATTTCGGCGGTTTCGGTGGAGGCCCTAGTGTGAGAGACACACCAGGAAACGGGCTTGGCGTGCCGCGATGCAGACTTGGACTGTCGAGAAAAGCGCTACTGAGCAGGCAAGCCAGCCGCACTCGTCCCGCGGACGAAGTGTCGGGGGTGTTCGTACACCTGAACGGGGTCCGATTCTCGAGGGAATTCGTGCACACCAATGCATTTTTCCGTACGCCCATCTGAGCTCGAAGGCTACACGGAACGTGTCCTGTGAAGAAGTTTCGCTTGGCCGCGTAGGTCGATCCACATCGTCAGAACAGCTGCACAAGGGAGGAGACGCGACAACACACCAACAGACGAGAAACGAAGTTTACCGTCGGCCAAAGGAAAGATCAAGGCGCTTGAGGCTGAGGAAAAAAGTCAGAAGAAAGAAGTTCTGCACCCTAAGCTTTCGGTTTGCTTTTAGACAGAAGTAGAGAGGAAAAACGAACTGCCAGTCGCGCGTTTCCACCGCATGCTGCATGCGGAGAAGCGCTAGAAAGTAAATCAAGGCAGGGACAAGCAGCGAGATCCAGTACAGAGCTGAAGCTTTTCAGTTCCTCTTTTTTGAGTCGGCATACGGCCCTTAGAACAACTCTGTGTGGACGGAGGTCCCTGGAAGACTGTCTCACCAAAGAAAGCCTTAGGGGATATATGGTACGAGCGGCGGCTAGATGAACCTCAAAGTTCCCGGATTCCGCGGCCACACACCGCGCCCCCCAAAGGTGCCTCGTCACTCTTTTCGAGTGAACGGCCGACAAGCGAGAACTGCACTTTTTCGTAAGTATACAGTTTAGCAAGTTTTTAAGAGGAGTCTTTGTGCGGTTCCTCTCGCAACGCCTCTCTTTCGTCCGTTTATGAATTCCCCCTCCGACAGCCTAAGCCTAAGAAGTGGACCAATTGGTAGCGCCTCTAGAAATCCATGCCAATCGAGAGTTCACTCCTTACCGAGCCAGCTGAAATCCGTGTCTCGTACGAGCGTCCCACCGAAGCGTCGGTTTCCCCAACCCCTTCTATGGCGCCACGCCTTCCTAGTGGGTTTCGCACAAAACACCGGAGGCTGCCGTTCAGGCTGGCCCGCAGGCAGAACAGTGCGTGTGTACTCTGTCACGCCACATGATGAAATAGAAGAGTGTCAACGCAACGCAGCGATCACCTGTATGCCTTCGGTTTCCTCGGCGAACAAGGTGTTTTGGTCATATGTTGCGGTTCCTCTCGAACATTTCTGGTGCTTGCCTTTCTTCCTCGTTCGCCTGGCGACAGGTGCCGTACAAGGTGGTTTCAACTCGCCGTAGAGGAGCATGGACGGGCACTCGACACGAGCTCTCGATGCAGTTAGTACAGCAGTCACAGATGCTTACTCACAAAAGAGATCAACCAGATCTCTGATGAAGAAGCAATGAGGAAAAGTGGACAAGTACCGGGCGGCAAACCCATGAAGCGGGGTAGCGGAGAGACGCGTGATCAGGGAATGAGGCCTCTGTTATCCAGAGCGCGAGGCGTGTTACTTGTATGATTCGACCTGAAAGAGAACTGGAAAACATGCCCCAGACCAACAAATGCTCCACTCGCGGACCCGGGGAACGGGACAGAGAGCTGAGAATCCGAGGCAGGGGCTATGCACACCACAAATGCGCACCTTCAACTTCTACCTCATGTGTCGTACTGCTTTTACGGGGTGGTGTCTGAGGGAAATCCCTCCAGAGAAAGCCATCCCTAATCTGCAACTTGTTTTCCTTCCTCTCCCGCCTGTGGTTGCCGCCTGTTTTTTTCGGTTGTGTCTCATTCCAAGCCTGCAAACTGTTTTTTGTTCCTCCTCGTTCCTGCCTCGCCGGCTTTCCCTGGCATCAGCCCTGTTCACTTATTGCCTAGCCGATTGCTCTGCAGGTATATCTGTTAAATAACGACCAGAGTAAGCATGCACACCTTAAGGCAGGAACAAAAGTCGACTCCACCCGCCCTGAACATCTTATGCGTTCATCAGAATTCCTTTTTGAGAGGGCTTCTGCGTGGCTCGGCGTGGCCAGCACTGTCTGAGGGGCTTTGATGATATCTCTTCACACAATGCTACTTGAACCTCGAAGGTTACGATGTTCCAGTATCTTCACTCTTGTCCTCGGAGGCCCTCTGAATATGCGAAAACAGAGAGACAACAAGAAAGCAGAAGACCCGTGATACAACTCAGGTCCGGAAGCCCCAACGCAATTTAGCCGGCTAAAGGTGGGCGGGCTCGCCGGAATTGGCGAGACCTCGCACGCGGCCTTCAGTCTTTTTTCTGACTGGAACGACGTCACACTTGGTCCATCGGACACAGAGTTCGGTGTCGAAAACACCGTGCAGAAGGACCGCTGTCGTCACTGCTGGGTGTTCTCTCGTTCACGTGCAGTTCGGCCAACTGTTCTCTCGTAGCAACTCGCCGGCTCTTCGAAGCGGGCTGGCGGTACTTGTTGTTGGAAAAGTACGCAGTCTATTATACGAGAAACAATGTCAACGTGGGTGTGTGCAGTCGCGTGGAGAGCCAGTGAACGACGATTGCTGCGCCACCGGGAACCTTTGGCAGATCAATCCGTTCGCCCTTCCACGCAAGTCACTCCTGTCCAGAACGCGGAACCCCCACTGAGGAGGCAGACTGGTTTTGCTCTAGCACTCTTTCGAAACTGCGTGGAGAACAGTCCCCGTACGAAGTGTGGCGCGTGTGTCACAACAGAGGAAACGGCGGAAGCGGCTGGTAGGCATGCAGTCGAATGAGGCTGTCTTAGAGATTCGGAGGGTGCGAGAATCGATATCGTGCCTTCCACGTCCAAATTCGGACGTCGTCCCAGAGATGGGTTTCCTGTGTCCATGGGCTACATTTGCTTCTGCTCGGCTGTCGTCGCTCAAGTTCAGGCTTCGTCGGCTTCCGCCGAGAGGCATGCGGTGAATTCTTCGGTGTGGACTGTAGGCACCGTCTGCTCAGCGCTTGCGCCCTCGTGGAACGGAATCCGTCTCCAGGCGATATGCTCAAAAGAGAGTCTATTCCTGCCGCTCCCCCCTGGAAGGTTCCCTGTCTACGGGTTTCTGGGCTACACCACTGCGGCAACCGGGGTTCTGCACAGGCCGTGACACAGAAGCGGTCCGCGCACATGTGCCTCGCTGGAGCGATTTTTCCTCCTTCTCTGTCGAGGAATGAAAACTGTGTTTTCTCGGGCGACGGCGAGGCCTCACACAGCCGCTGAGCAGCTGTGAGAGGTTCGGGAGACGAGCGCATGTCCGTCCTCTCGGAGTGTGGAGTCACGCGAGCAAAAGACCCCGCAGAAGTCGCCACCCCCCCACCGCTCCTGCGCGGGCTTTTTTCCCCAAGCAGGGATTTTTATGGCCGCGCTCGTTGCATGCGAGAAATTCTCTTTGCCGTCCTTCGTCTGGGACTCTCCTCTCAGCCGTACGTTCACTGATTCTCTGGGGTAGAAGCTTCTTCAGTACGCTCTCTCTCTCTCTGCGCGTGACGCGAACCAGGAAGGTGCAAAGAGAATCCACGGCGCGTGTCTGACAGTGGTGAAACTCACCGTTTGTGTCCGCGTGTTGCTCCTCGGCTCCCCCTGTAAAAAAAGAACGGATGCGTATGATGCCTTCGTTAAATCCCGTGCCAAAACGGGGAGGGAACGGAACAGGCAGCGCTGGAGTCGCTGCCTCTCGAGATTTCTCCACAGCGTCTGCATCGCAGTCGCCGTTTCTCGTGCTCTCCGGCACTCTTGGCCAGCCCGTCCCCCCTGGCCCACGCTTTCGAGGCAAGGCCGCCCGACGTGCCTGTGGAGGGCCGGTTTTGCTTTTGAAAACAAGTGACCGCGTTCCGCTCCATCGTTGTCTAAGACCTACCCCAGGCTGCGTTGCATGCGCAACGTCTCAACGGTTCCACGGTGTATCTGCGTTGCTGTAACCGTCCTCTGTATGCCGGCTCCTCGCGTGGCCTTGCTTCCACGTTCCGCGTCTTGGCGGGGGAGGGTGCGTTGCAGTGAAATGAGGTTTTTCCACTAGAGCAGAGAACGAAAGCAGTGACAGGGGCTCGCCGGCGCGCGGTCCGCTCTCTTGTCAACCCGTGTGGTCTGCCCTCTTTGATTCGTCATTTCCCACCCTGGTTCGTCACTTCTCACCCCGCTGGCTTCGAATCTTTGGTGCACACTCCAAACCGGTGGCCGTAGGGGAAACGAAGGCAAATCCAACAAACGCCTGCAGGCCAACAGGATTAAAGCGCCGCTGCGGTCTGCTTCGCCTTCTGGAATCTCCATGTAGGCCGATCGACGTGACGTGCATCCGTATGGCGACTTGCGTCGTCCGTGGCTGATTTTTTTCTCACGTCCTTTCCAAAGTGTCCGGAGACGCGTTCACTTCCACCGCGCCTGATCCGCTTCTCTGCCCGTTGCCCAAGAGACGGTTCGTCGCAGTCAGGCGCCGAGCGCTTATGTGTACGCCGTCTCCATCTCTCAGTGTGCATGCCTTCTCGCACGTGCACTTGCGTACTTTTCAATCCGGGGGGATCTCAGAAGTCACTTCCCCCGATTCAACTCCTGCGTGCGGCTTTTGGATAGAGAGTCCACCACTTGCGAGAGAATGGACGCCGAGTTTCCCTCGCCATCTGCCTCGGATCCTGCATCCTTCGACTGTCCTTCCCTCCGAAAACGCCCGCCGTCCTGCGCTACGTGTGCGATCCCGTCGGCTCCACTTGCGACTTGCTCCGCCTTTCCTTCCGGCGCCGCTGCGCCGCCGGGAACGAGCTGTGTGTACACTGCGGCTGGCGAGTGGCATCGTCCTCAGCAGGCCGAAGGCGGTTCACACCGGAGCGAGGACTTTCCAAGCAGGATGTCTGCTGCCCCGGCTGCTCCTCCCTCACAGTGTCCCCCCGCCTTCCCTCCAGCTGCGTCTGCGCCCTGTCACTTTTCCGCCTCGCCGTCGGACACGTGCTACCTGCCTTCCTTTCACCCAGCCACGTGCACGTGCCGCCTCGAGCTAGGCACCGGCTCTCTGTGTCCCGTGCCGTGCTGCTTGGATTCGCCCTCGCGCGTCTCGCTCCTCGAGTTCCTCCTTTCTCAACGGCCGGGGCTGCGGCCGCCCGAAGAGTCGCCGTCCGCCGCGTCTTTCCTCTCCCTTGCCGCGCACGCGTGTCCCTTCAACTGCCTCGCCCCGCCGCTGCCGGGCGCCGGCGGTTCGAGCGCCTGTGGCGAGGTTCGCTCTTGGCGTGCGCGCCGAAAGCTCGCACGGCGGAAAGTCGAGGAGCGCACAGCCTCGGCGAATCGCCTGGCGGGCGCGTCTGCTCCGTGCGTCTCGGGGCTTCCAGGCTACGCGGGCAAAGATGGCACGAGCGAGGCGGATTTCGCCGGTTGCCTCGTCCATCCGGCCGCCTCCCCTTCACCTGCTCTCCCGCAGGCGTTCGCCGAGCGCGCAGAGACCGGGCCGTGCGCAGCCTCTGCCCCGTCGCTGATCGAAGGCAAACTGTTCCGTGAACAGTCCGCGGGATCTCTGCCGAACTCCTGCTCGGCCGCGTCAGTCCAGAGTCTCGGCCTCGAGCTGCCTTCGGCAGACGCCGAGGCAAGCGCGGGTCAGGACTCCGTCCACGCGTCGTCTCTCGGACCGAAAAAAGACGCCCTCGGCCAGTCTTCCCTCGACTCTGTCTCCGTTTTGGGCCCAGCCGGGGGCGGGAGTCGCGAGTCGCTTGCCGTCTCCTCCACGAGTGCCGGTCAGCGACGAGCGCCCGTCGACGTCGCGGGACTTCCCGTGAGGCTGTTTGAAGGGCTGTTTTTCGGAAGAATCCTCCACCGAGGCTTCAGCAACACCGTATGCTTTTGCAGCTGGACACGCCCAATCAATGTGCACCAAGTGCCGCCGTCGGTCTCGTACATCAACCACTACCACCTGCTTCTTCCCGCGGAGCCGGCTCCGCAGGACGGCGCGCCTGCAGAGGGCCAACTGGACACAGAGAAACGTGCCCCGTTTTCTCCGTTCGCTCCCACGCAGGGCAGTCTAGACAGCCGATATCGGCACGAAGAGCGGAGGCGGGTGGACGGCGCGCTCGGCGGCGAAGAGTCGCGCCGGGAGGCGGCGAAGCGCTTGGTGGTGAAAGTGATCCACAAAGAACGCCTCACGAGTTCCGTGGAACTGCTGCGAGCGAGGCACGAAGTGCTTCTTCTGCAGGAACTGGACCACCCGAATGTGTTACCACTTCTCCTCGCCGGCGAAGACGACCGAGAAATGTTCATGTTCTTCGACTTCGCCACGTGCGGAGACCTCTACAGCATCACCAAGATGAAAACGTTCGAGGAGGCTGTGGTGCGGCAGGTTTGCGCGCAGCTCCTCCACGCTCTCCAGTACATACACCACAAGGGCGTCATCCACTGCGACATCAAACCCCACAACCTCCTCGTCTTCCGCCCGGTCTCGGCCCCAGCGCGTGAGCCGAGCGGCAACTCCTCTGCTGGCAAAGACGCGTCTCCCTGCTCTGTTCTCGCCGCCGAGGAAGGCGGAAGAGGGGAGGCGCCGTTCGCAGGCTCGCACTCCTCTCTGGGAGAAAGCAAATCTCTTCCAGCCGAACTCGCGCAAACAAAGAGGCGAGACGTCTCCGGTGGAGAGCGCGAGGTCGAGATGCAGGACAAGGAACCTGTCTCTTCGCTCTCGGCCCCCGCCCTCATTTCGCGAACGAACGGATGCGCCCCAGTGGCTGCCGAACTCGACGAGGTCGTCATCAAAGTTTGCGATTTCGGTCTCGCGCAGCACTACCAACGTAAGCCTTTCCTTCCCGTCTCTGTTTCTTCGCAGACTCGCAAACGTCTTCTTCCAGTTGGGCCAGTGCTCTCCTCCAGCTGGGGCCTGTGGTGTCTCTTCTCTGCTTCTCCTTTTTGGGGCCTTTTTCTTCCGTGCCGTTTCCGTTTAAAGGCTCTTGCTTGCGGAGGACCAGCGACCTGACCTTCGCCAAGAGCGTAGACGCGGCAGCCGCTTCTCGCGAGTTCTCTTGTTTTGCTTTTCCCCTCTCGCGTTTGGCGATCCCTGCTTCCCTCATCGGTGTTGCACAGCAGCCGTTCTCTCCATCTTTGTTTCGTGTGCCCTCTTCCGGGTTCCGTTCCCCTCCGCCTGTGTTCATCTCTTTTTTTCTTCCAGTCTGTATCAGTATTTTTTTGGGGGGGGGGGGGGTCTGTGGTGTCTCGGACGATCCTTCACATTTCGCTCTTTGCGCATCCTCTCGCCTCTCTCAGGCGGGCAGATGATCAAGTGCGACGAACTTCGAGGCAGTCACGGCTACCTGGCGCCGGAACTTCTTCGGGTAGGCGAACTGAATACGACGGAGAAGAAAAACATTTGTCGCTCGCCCAGATGCAGGGACAGAAAACCCATGTGGCACGCGCAGGCAATGCAGCACTCGTCGCTTTCTCTTACCCCAAAAACCCTTTTTTTTCCGGAAAAACCATACGTTTTGCTGTTCTTAGGTGCATGCTCGTGTATAAGCCGAACTCTTACTGCCTCGATAGACGCGAATCGGATACGTCTGGAGAGTCATGAAGAGGCAGACAAATGTACAGATGAAACTACATGCATGCCGAACATATACATATATATATATATATATATATATTTGTATAATAGTTTGAGGTGTATTGTTAGAGAGCGGGTTCCACTGCAAGGGCTGTCTGTCTCTTGTAAATTGTGGAAGGCCATCGGTGACCATGGCAGATCGCTCTCGAGTTTTACCGAAAAGGAGTGAGCATTCGCCACTGTTGGGCCGTCGTCTGTGAAGGAGATTTTCCTTGGTGTCCTCTTTTTCAGCGCGAGCCCTACGACGAGCGCATTGACCTCTGGGCAGTGGGCATCATCGTTTTCACCATGATCGGCGGCTACGAACCATTCTATCCTCCGAGCGAATGCATAAGCGTGAGTCGCTCGCCGCAGCCGTCTCTCCTGGCAAATTCCTTTCATCTGCACGCACTGTGCAGGGCGTGGGTGCAAGGTTTGACTGCCGCCGTACCTTAGCGACGTGTGTGTGTGTGTGTGTGTGTGCATGCGGTGCGCTGCATGCACCTGGATATATATATATATATGTTTATATGTGTATATAAATATATATATATGCGCCCGTGAGGGTACATGAGTATAGGAGGCTCGCGCGCTCAACTCAAATCCACGGTTTTGTAAAGACGCTTCCAAAATCCTGGGAATATATATATATATATATATATTTGCACAGTTGGAGAGCTTGTTTGTGTTTTATGAGGGAAGTTCTCAGCTGCATGTGTTTGTGCGCATTGTAGGGGAGTCGGCGCGGTGTGTGGAAGCTTCTAGGCAGTTCGTATTTACTGCAGCGTTGTTTCCCAGAGGAAGCAGTCCCGTCTCTTTCCCTTTTAGGCTGGTCGGCGTGTGCCTTTTTCGCGTGTCTCAGGCGGATCTCGAGTTCGACGACCGGTACTGGGGCTGTGTGAGTGCTGAGGCGAAAGACTTCATCTCGCGACTCTTGATGAAGGACCCGCGGAGGCGCATGAATGCAGACGAAGCGCTGGCCCATCCCTGGTAAGGGCCTTAAAAGCCTTGCGCGGATCCCAACGGAGGTAGCTTTGCTCTCCAGAATCGCGGTTTCTTTGACACTCTTCTGCCTAGCAGTGTCTCCTGTGGCAACGTCCGTTTGCATGCGGCCGCCAAAAAACACAGCGGCGGTTTCTCTTGCCGTAAATCAGGCGAAGAGCCGCGTGCGTTGCAGCTGACGAGGAACGTTTGCCCTCCGCTGAAAAGGTCAATAAAACGAGCAAAATGCAACCGGCAGACACAGTCCGAGAATTCGAGCTGCCCATGTTCTCTGCCCTGGCAGAATCGCCAGTCGTGGTCCAGCTTCCCGGCGGCGCGCTTCTGGTCTTGAGCGGAAAAGTCTTTAGCTCTTTGTGGGGTGTGTCTCCTTTTTCTCTTGGAGGCTCCTTCCTCTCTCTCACTGAGAGGGACAGGGGGCGCGGTTTGTTTCCAAAAGCGTTTCCAAGTGCTCGATCTCCTCCCGTCTTGGATGCATTCGGGGAAGAATGTTAGCCGAGGGCCTCGGGCCGCAGAGCGACGCGGACAAAGAGTGGCGCAAGCTCCCCGAGAAACGGGGTGCGTGCTTTTTCGGCGTTCCGGTGCATTTTTTCCTTCGACTGTTTTCTGGATCCTGCATGTGGTGCTGTGCATCTTTGGTGCGCTGTGCAGGTTCGCAAACGGGCGCTCGTGACCTCGACACCACGGCTCGCCTCCAGGCCAGATCCGTCTTGGGACTTTCTTTCCTCGTGTGCGTCTGTGTCCGCTTCGTGTCTTGTCCCTTCGTGGCCCCGGTCCCTGGGCTTTGTGAAGAACCGATAGCAGGAACGTTTCACATGGAGTCGGAGGATGCAGAACAGCCAGTGAAGACTGGGCAACGCAGCTCGGCCTCTCTCCAGCGCGCGGCGCGAAGCGAAGAGTGTCGGGCGTCTTCAGGCGGGGGTTCTGCCTCTGCGGGCTGCACTCGGCGTCGCCGTTGTGGCAACCACGAGCTCGCCGTTTGAAAGGGCCCCGTTGCAGGTTTTCGATCTTTTTCCGTGCTTATCGCCCTCGAGGCGGTCAATGTAGAGACACTGCAGCCATGCCTCTCTCACGCCCACGCGTCCAGTCGTCAGTGGGCCGCGCGGTCCGGGGCTGCGCAATTTGTGGTTTTTTGCAAGTTTTCCCGTGCATTTCAAGACCGCACGGTCCCCCTCGCTTCGTGCCTCGGCTTCCGAGAGTGCGGAGCTGCCAGGCCGCTCTCCGCAGGCGATTTGAGCAAGACAACGGCAGGGAGGGCCGAGGCAACACACGCGCTAGACGCGACCTTGGAGGAGGAGCAAAGCAGCGAGCGCCGCCGTCCGACTTGGTTTTTGGACAAAGACCAAAGACAAACCGGAGTGTACGTGCTGCTCGTTTCTCCGGGGGCGCTTCGGAGGGAAGGCTCCGACAATAGGACCGGGGAACGGCGCCCTCGTGGACAGTTTTTGAAGGAAATGTAACGGAAAGCGCCGACGGTTCCGGCCCACAGGCACGCCAGACCGATCTCGGAAAAGGTGTTGGGATGCAGTCTGTGGCAGGGGAAGACGGCGAAACGTGTCAACATTTGTGGCGGAATGTGATTTGACTCTTGTCGAGCTTAACGCTTTTGGGTGAACGCACGCGCGACTCTCTCTCCTTGGGGCGTCTTCCAAGGAAACGAGCGCGGTGGGGCTTCTCGTAGGTCGTGTGTCGTTTGTCGCTTGTCTCTAAAGCCTCTTTTCAGAGAGGCCTGTTAGACTGCCAAGCAGAAGTTTCACGCCCTTTTTTTGAAAATGTGAGTCTGCACGGTCGTTTTGTGGTGAGAGTGTCTGTGAATGCTTCCAGATGTCTCGTCTTTCCATTTCCATGTTCTGCAGTTTTATTGCGGGAATGGACAGCTTGCTTGCAAGAGACAGGTGACGTTTTTCACCGTCCCTCTCGCCAGCAAATAGCAGGTGTTTTGTTTTTAGTCTCTTGGTCCTCTCTGCGTAACGAAAAGACGCTGTCTTGGTCGTTTTCTTCCCGCATTTGCCCTTGCTGTCTCTCCCCTCCCCGACGGTGCAAGCTGTGCATTACGGTGCAAGAGAAAAAACAGGAAAACAGGGGTGAGCGAGAGGGAGAGCTGAGCGGAGGTAAGGGGACAAATTCCTGGAGTCCCGTGTTTTTCAGAGATATCAGCACAGACAGCGACGACGAGAGAGCGAGGACTGCACTCTATCCACTGAAGTGTCTCGATCTTTGTTGCGCGAACGCTTTTTCGTGGCGAACCTAACGAGCAAAAGAAACCTCCCGCGACAGAGACCGCCTTTTTTTTCGCCGCTTGGCGTGTGCGCCAGAAATCGGCCGAATGCTTTCATGCCGACGACACTCCTCACATTCACATTTAACTTCCTTGCTCTGAGCGAATTAACAGTCCCGGCGGCACTCAAGTAGAACCGTCGGCGCAGGGAGACGACTGCGCCGGCGTCCTTTCTGTTCCAGAAACGAAAAAGCGTCTACGTTGTCAGTGGCGCTTTTTGCTCGAATTGTCGGTAGACGTGCCTCCTGCTTTTCTCAGTGTTTCTGGCATTTCAAAAGGCTCTTGAGCGTCGCCTTGTGATGAGGCGCCCGCTGAAGGGGTGGCCTTGGCTCTGCCGCAGGCCGCAGCGTTTAAGTTTTCGGCTGCACACGCTGCGGTACACCGACGAATTTCTGTGATTTCTCTAAACACTTCAGATGAGATCTGGCCTCTGCAGTAAAAACAACTGAGGAACTGTGCGTTCCCGGGTCTTCAAAGGCAGGGGCCTCCCTCCTTATTACTGCACGATGCGTTCCAGAAATTCCGTTCTTAGAGATTTCCCTTCTGTGGGCCGCGAGAGGGACCCTTTTCCTCCTGCGAGCAGAAAATCCCGTCCGCCCTCCACGACATCGTACTATGAGCTTTGTATCTTACTGCAGGCAGTGTTACATTTGTTGATTCTGTGCCACCGAGCCTCGGTGACCGGGCTGCGTACGGTGGCCTGTCTTCGTCACACCCATTCCGGAAAAGAGACGGCTCTAAAGACGGACTTTCCCTTGCACACCAGCATCCGACGAATTCGACCGGTCAATCTGTGAGTCTAGCGACGGGTTGCCTCTTTGTCGTAGGTTCCCTAGTTTGTACACATCGCAAGGCGGCTGTCAGTGATTCTACAGCACGGGGGCTTCATATGTATGCTCCCCTCGGAACGAGCAGGCCTCCCACAACGCCGCTCTGTTTCTCTTCTTTGTGAGCATCTTTCCCCTGCTTGGTTGTGTCGCCTCTTCACTGGCGAGATTGCTCGATCCAGACCTCAACACACTGCCTCTTCCCGCGTCCCTGCCTCACGCCGAGCAGCGACACAACGCCGACAGAAGCGGCTTTCGTCCCTGCCTACTACCCTCGAAGAAGCTGTTCGCAGCAGCGATTTAGTGAGACGGCCGCTAAGAGAGGTCGTGGCATCGGAGGTGACGTTCCTTCTAGGCAGGAGTGCGGACTCGGTAGTAGAAATCGAAAGCTAAGAACTTCTCAAACTCTGACCATTGCAACGCACACAACGGGACTGAGTTGAGTGCTACACTGGTTTCTGTGCAGATCAGGTGTACATGCGGGGTGAGGTGTGAGAGGCGTCTCTCTGCTTTCTCTCTCCGTCGACGTTCGTCTCCTGGGCAGTGGAAACGACGAAAACTTGAGAACAGCGGAAGCTGGTGCTCTCCTTGTACCTCTCCTGAGCCGTGTACAGCGAAGAGTCTGTGTCTTTACAGAGGCACGCGCTGAGACGTCCACCAACGGCGACTCTGCTGGTGCTGAAAGTTGCTGCTAACCCGAAAGGGAAAAGAAATGCGATCTCTCCTGTCCCTCTTTGCCCTGTTTCTAGCCGCGAGGACCCCCCCGGTGACGGTAACACGCCCCGTCTTCCACCTGAGAGGTTCGTGGCGGTGGTTTTGTTCCATCAGTATCCAAAAATCCTCTCTGTTCTCACAAGAAGAGCGCTTTTTCAGGTAAGAGTGCGGGATCAGACGGACAAAACGGAGAAAGGTGGGCCGCGCAGGAAAGGAAAGGACTCCCAGCGTTTCGAACCAGGGGAGATCTGGTAGCGTCACCGCGGTCACCCTTTTCACGGGAGCAAGGGGGGGGGGGGGGGGGAGAAAGGCAAGAACGGGACATCTTCCATTGGCGAGGCGGGTGCTTTTGTCTTCTTTGCCTCGGTCTTTTCTTTTTTGGAGAGCCCGAAACAGATAGAGATTGTGTTTTCTTTTTTTTTGGTGGACAGATGGCGGGGGCAATACGATGGCAAGGTCGCTTCAGTCTTCATCCTCTCTTCCACTCTTCTGCGCACAATAGTTGTGTGCAGGGGAACCCTCCATGTGCCGGCTGCTCTCTCGGCCCGGCTGCCCTCTAGCAGTCGTTGCGCACACACGTCGTCTCTCTATCCTTTTTCGCGTCTTTCACGCCACTTGAATGCGTTGTCCTTCGCTCTCGCGTCCTTTTTGCCTCTTTTTGAGTGTTGGCCGTCCGTGCGGTTCTCCGCAGCGCCGTTCCCGTGCCACAAGATACGTTCCGGCCCGAAGCGCGTCCTTGCTCTTCTTGTCCGCGACACCCGCCGAATCGCCAGCTTTTCGCTCCGTGCTCCAATTTTTCTCTTCATCAATCTCTGCTCTGGCGTTCCCTTTCCGATCTCTGCAACGCGCTGCCGTCCGGATGAGCGCAGGGGGCGTCTCTCCCAGATGCCAGTCAAGACACACCGCACACCAAGCGCCGCGATATGGGCGTTACCGCGTACCCGCTAGAAAAGCGGCTGCCTAAGCCTTTCCCTTCTTCTCACTGCGCGCTGCTTCCTTGACGCTCCCGCACGCAAACGCGCCGTTCCAGGCGCGGCAAAACTTTCGGAAGCCTCGCCGGCGACAGGCAGCCGAACTGCGGCGCGGACTGCGCGTACGTGTGCGGAGGCCGCAACCATTTTCGCGATTCTGGGCCGGAGGTGACACTCTTTTCAACAAATAAAGGAACAGGGAAGGCACAAAGGAATGCCGAGTGGGTTAGGAACGTAAAGTGGACAACGGTATTCGCCGCGGTCGGACTCACGGCTTCTCTGGAGGTGTATGTACACCGCACCGTCGCTCCTTCGGTGTGTTTCCGCTCGCGCTGTAGCTGCTCCGTACGAGCCGCACACGAGTCTTGTGTGCACCGTGGATTCTCCAGAAGAGAGAATAATGATCGCAGAGTCAGATGTTGCACGCCCTTCTCAGTCCTGGGGCTGTGAGAAGGCCGCAGTTTCGTCTGAGAAACAGCGAGAAAAGCAGACCCACCGCGAGAGCTGCAGAAAGGCCGGTGCTTTGGCCCGCAGTTCCGACACCGACCACTTTTCTCGACCGTCTTCCTCGTGTGACTCGCCGTCGTCCTTTTCACCGTCGGTAGCGGACGAGATGGCCTTCGAGAGGAGGCGAGAGCGGCCTCGGCGACCCAGCGGATTCGAGCCGCGGGGGACTGACAGAGACGGACCAGGCTGCAGAGGCCCGGAAGAGAACGCGGAACGCGACGCCAGGCAGCCGATTGCTTCCCAGCCGACAGAAAATCCGGAAGAATCTGCTCACGCCTCACACTGGGTCTTCCCAGTGCGCCCAGACTGGAGCTATCACTTCCCAGAGGACGTCCCGGAACTTCTACAGGTGGTGTGCAGCCGCATCAACAGTCGGCGGGCGGCCTCGGAGGAAGGCCTTCCGTTACCTGCGGCGGCTCGCGGTAGAGAGGAGCGAAGCAGCGGCGCGTCGGCGCCGAGCCAGGATACGCTTCCGGGAGACTGTCTGCTGGCCGTCGTCCAACGAATGGTCGCAGAGTGGGCCCAGAGGCGCTTGCGGAAGACTCAGTGCGAAGCGGACAAGAAAGGCAACTTCAATCCGCCCCCTCCGAGGTCAAGTGGCCCATTTCCGGAGGGGAAAAACGAGGCGAAGCGGAAGGACGAGGAAGACGCAGAGGAACGCGCTTCGCTCTGTGCTCTGCTCGCTGCCTGCCGCGCGTGTCCTCTCTCCTGGACGTCTGAGCAGGGCGAGCCGAGCTTCGGAGCCGCGGCGGCTGGGGTGTGTATACACCGGAGACGTCCCACGCCGCCTGAGAAGCGGGGCCCGTGGCTCTTCGATGCACTCCTCAAAGAAGTCATGACGCAGTCCGACAGTGGCGACAACGGAAAGACGTTGGCGCACCCCGAGAGCTCCAAAAAGAGAGGCACTCTCAACTTCTCTTACAGCCGTCCTGCGTCCACTTCAGCCTTGCAGGATGTGGACGTACACCCGGATACCGCCGTCTCCATCGTGGGAAGGGACGCGGACTCGGCACAAGGTTTTTCTTCGGAGGTCCCCTTCTCGCCACCTACTTCGCAGATTGGGACGAGATCTGTGGAGACTCCGAAGCAGCTCTGCTGGCCAGCCCCACCAGGTTCCCTCGCGACAGATGCGTCTGCTCCTTCTTTTCCGGCTCCTCACAACCCGGTCCGCTCTGCGCAAACCGCAGTCCCGAGTGTCCACGACCCGTGGAACGCGTGTCCCCTGTCCCGCGTTCCTTCTCCGAATGGCGCTGTCTGTACACCTCAGGGCGGCGCGGCGGCGAGCCCAGGTCTCCCAGGCGTCTCGCCTGTCGCTCACAGTGGGAAACCTCAAAAACTGCCAGCGCCTCGACACGCCAAGACTGCGACCTCGCAACGGAGACACTTGCCTGTCCCTGCCAGCTCGGCGCATCCTCCGGGACTCTCCAGAGGCAGTGGCAGAGAGAAAGCAATCGAGAGTGTAGTGGCTGCAGACGGAGGGAGGAACGAAGCAGTTGGAAAAGAAGGAAAGATGGACGGCGCCCCGACTTCGCGCCTCGCCGGAGGCCTCGGGCACCAAGGGGGAGTGGGGACCGCCTCGCGAGAGACAAGAGGAGCAACCGCGAGCGGAGACAACGTCTCCGGGGCAGGGGGGACCACGGGTGGGAGTCCGTTTTGGCCGGAAGAAGCGACGAAGCAGGCGGTGCGCTGCGCCCTTGGCGGCACTGTCCACGAGGTAAGGCCTTCGGCTTTTCAACTGTCCGAACACGACGCAGCAACGCAGGGAATCACCCTCCTCGCTCACCGAGATACCTTGGCGCGAATTCTTTCGAACCATGCCGGGAGCGAAACGGGCGGACTCCGAGATGTCTGTTCACGCCTGAGTCCAGCTGCTGGGTTGGGTGCGCTTGTTTAACAGCGTTGGCGAGCCGTGGAGTCTGGGAGCGGAGCCTCGCTTCCCTCCCGTGTGTCTTGCACCGTGTCAACACCCCTCGAGTTTCAACTCCACGGCCTGCCTCTTCGCTTTCCGCAATCGCGTTCTCGAACGCACTTGCTTTTTCTCTGCTTTTCTGTCGCGTGCTTCAGTTTGTGCGGCTGCCGGATGGCTTTTCGGTCTTCTTCGCGAACGGGAACTACGGCGCGGGCCGTTTCAACGGCTTTGTGCACCTCTCGCTTCCCTCCGCTTCGCCTTCATGTCCTTTCGTTCCAGGGGGGTACTTGCTGCTGGAGCACGCACGCACGTGGCAAATGCCTGCGCCGCTGCCGCTGTTTTTTCTGCGGGCCACGCCACGGAACTGTCGAGAACTCGCGGAGGCTCTCGCGAGTCCGTTCTGGGCGCCGAGACACCCTGTGCGTCACCTGGTGTTTCGCCACCGGGCACACATGACGCGCTTCGTGCAGGACATGCGCCAGAGGAAAAAGAAGAGCCCGAACGGGCCCCAGGACGGGATGGCCGAGCCTGGCGGCGGCGCCTCGGGGCGCGGCGGGGGCCCGAGGCTCGTCAAGAAAGGCCTGGGAGCGGAGGATCTCGGCGCCACCACTTCGGCGAACGGAGGACTCGAGAACGCGCTCTGCGGGGGTCGAGAGGAAGGCGCCAAGAGAGGGACTGGCGTGAGAAAGAAAAACGACTGCTTCGCCAAGGAGAAGAAGGAAGGACGGGACAAGGTGGAGAGTAAGGCGACAGGTTTCCCGGGGTGTCCCGGGGAGGAGGGTCACGTTCGGAGCGAGAGACGAGAACGCGAAGAGAGCTCGCAACCTGCGGCACGCGGAAGCTTCGGTGCCCTCGGACGCGACCAGGGAGGCGCGGAAGAGCGCGACGGCGAGAAGTTCGCGCCGCAGCTGCAGAAACGGTTTGCCGGCGGCGCCGGGCGACGAAGAGAAGGCGCCAACGGACGAAAGGGAGAAGCGTGCGGGAAGCGACTGGACGTCGAGAAGGGCGAAGACAGAGAGCGCAGTCTCAAACGAGAGACTGGGAAGAACCAGAAAGAGGCTGAGCCGTTTGGCGACGCAGGCCGAGAAGACGCATTCACGCGTGAGACTGGATGGTTTTGCGCCGACGCGAAGGAACATGCGCGTCTCGCCTCGACACGCAAAGGGACCGAGGGCGGAGCGCTGTCCTTCCACCCTGCCTTTGTCGCAGGGCCTGGGCCGAACTTTTCGCCGAACTCGAGCACGTGCCCGTCCTCTTCGCTGTCGCCGAGCGAAGCGACGTTGCTGGGCCGCGCCGAGTTCTTGACTCCAAAAAGAGGAGTCTTTCCTCCGTTCCCGCGCAGTGCCTTCGGCCACCGAGAGGCGAATGAGGAGCCCGGAGGACGCTACAACCCCTGCGCCGGTGCGCACGACCTGCGAAGTAGTTTTGGGAAGGCGGGCGAGTCGCTGCTGCCGCCGTTCCTCGACGAGAAGGGCGCTCTGCCACTGTACAGAGGGCGGGGAAGTTTTGGCATGAAAGACCAAGGCGCATTTTATGGAGGCGAGTCCTTTGAAGATCCTGTCGCCGCTTTCGCGTTCTCGCACGACAAGCCTGGCCTTGATCTGCCGGGCCAGGGGGCGGATCCGGTTTCTGCAGGCTTTCCCTACCCCACTCAGCCGGCCCAGTTCTTCGCTGACAGCCCCTTTGCCGCGGCGCCCGCGACACTCGCCTCCTCCGCCTCTGTCTCCGCGTTCGCTTCTCCCTCGGCGGCCTTCGCAGTCGGCTCGCCGCACGCAGAAGGGCCGTGTGTGGGGCTCCTGAGCGCGGCGCCTCCGGGCGGGTCCCGCGCAGAGCCTGGAAGCGCGGCCCCTGCGCGCCTGGAGAAGCAACCCTGTGGAGAGCGCGACGGGCCCTTTCCGTCATCGGAGACTTCGACGAGCAGCAGCACACCAGACGCGGTTGCCTACCACGGCCTCGACATTTTCCCTTCGGATCTCCAGTCGCGTCTCGCTTTGCATGCACGACGCCCGGGCTTCCCGGCCTTCCGCGCCAACGGGAGTCTCTGCCACTCTGAGGCGGCCGAGCCGGAGGCGGTCCGCGGCTCGGTGAGTCGCGACGGAGTCTTTTCGTTCTTCTCGAGCGAGTGCGGCAGCGGCCCGGGCGGTGTCGGGGGCCCGGTCTTGCTGCGAGGAAAGGGTGCGCAGGGGCGCGGCAGAGAAAGTCAGGAGGAGCGGGAGGGCGACACGCGTCTTCACGACGAGGTCACTTCCCACTTGTCTCTTCACGGCTTGGAGGCCGCGCAAGCGAGCCTGCCGGCCCAGACGGTCACCCTTCTGGACGAGGCTCAGCGCCATCAGAAACTCGCGTCGATCTTCGAGCCGCTGGGCCACCTGCTGGGTGCGCACGAGAGCGCGGGTCAGCGAGGCGAGAGCGACTTGCTCTTCGCGCACCTCTTTCCGGATTTTCCGGAAAAGCCCGACGTCTTGCACGAGACCCCTCAGAAAGTCTCCGGCCGGCCGGCGCTGAACTTCAAGACGTTTGCCCCACCGCGGCCGTTCTCAGACAGGGGCTTTCCGTAGCGCCGGGTCTTCTTGGTCCCAAAACAAATAGGGAACAGACACAACAGCGGTCACGTGTGTGTGCTGCTCGACTGTTTATATACACACGGTAGCCACGTGCCACACGCTCGTGTTTGTAGATCTGAATATATTTGTGTACAAAAGTGGAGGAAAACTGGCGCGTTTGTTGCCGCGGTCGACTCCCCGGACTTGCCCCACCGCGAAGCCCACGCTGTCGACTGCGTACTTCTTCACATCTGCGCAGAGGACGCAGCCACATACACACCTGGTCGGGTGGAGGCGAACTCTGCATATTTGACGACTTTACCTGTGCGACAAATTTTTATTCGGGTGGGGCCGCACACTGGCGGTCTCGTGAGCGCAGCTGAGAAAGGGGGCTGAAGAAAGGGCGGGAGCTCGAAAGAGGTAAACCCAAAGCGCGAGGGTGGGAGCCGAGGTCGCACCCATCCACTCTTCATGTTCAATGAAGGAAAAGGCATCATTTTCACCTTGTCCAGGCGGCTCCGAGAAGGCGTCAGGTCGCTTACCACGACCGTCTGTAACGAATGCATTTTCCGGGAGTCCTCGTTGCAAACGAAGGAGCGATGTGCGTCGAAGCTCTAGCTATATTATGCATTTTCAGCTGAGGATACCTTGTAAAAGGCTGCACTGGTGAATCCCGCGGTATCCATCGCTAGTCTATATGTAGATGGCGGACGTAGTTCGCCCGTCATTTTCGGACATCCAGTGAGTCGCGGATACGAACAGCCCCGGGAGCGCGACCGCGCGTGGTGTGCGAAATACAAAGGTTCTGTTCAGAGTTTTAGAACAGTGGGTGGACTTGAACGCGAACATTTTTTTTCGGGTGGCGTCTCTCTGCAGAGAACATGTGAGACGTTGGACCGTGCCGATCGGTGAGAGTGTACGTACTGCTCGTCGCTGGGTGTGTTTGGCAGAGTTTTTCGCGCGTGGAGAAAAAGGGGCGTTGATGGCACTGTCTTCGATTGTGCAGTGTGCCGAGACTCGGTGTCTCTCGCCTCCCCTTTTCTTGTTCGAGCGAGGAAACCTGGTACCTTGCACACAAGTATTGCCACCAATGCAGGCAAGGGTGGCTGCTGGCCGCAATGCGTTTGGAAATCCGTGTCCCTCCCGTGTCTCTCGTATCTTTTGAAGGGAAATGATTTTTCATGGGGGGCGGCGCTCACAGGACGCCACTGCTCCATCGGCGTTCGGAAGCTGCCGGAAACGTTGACCAGGAAGCACGCGAAGGCGCTTGTCCGTCCCGCGCGTGGTCCTGCAGTGATGCGGCTCTCTGTACGGTCCAGAAGCAAGACCGGCAGCGACACGGGAGTTACAAAAAGTGAGACTCTTGCGCGTGGTAAAAGAGCGAAGCAGGCCGTCCGATGTGTCATCTGTCGTGGCGGGTCTGCATGCGTGCAAGACTCGAGAGAGGGTTGAGATATCTCTGGAACCCCGGAGACGCCGACTGCGGGAGCATAGGACTCTGTTTTTGTGGACACAAATTTGAAGGAGGAAATGAAGGGAATCAGAACCAGGAAGCAGCTGAAACAGGAAGACGGCGAAAGGAAGGGCTGTTGGTGGCACCTCCCCCCAGGATGGTACAAAGGAAAGTTGTCCACATCCGCCAAAATCTATTCGTGCATATCCAAATGTTTCTATACAATTTTAAAGGTTTTCAACATCACTCTGTGTTCTGTGCACGTACGCAGTGTTCCTTTTTCGGCTGTACCCTGGAATGTGTAAATATACATACAACTATATCGTGAAAGTTGTAGGGACGTATCGTGAAGTTGTGCTCTATCTGGCGAAGCGAGCGGTGGAGTAACAGACAATGTTTTTTTAAGTTGCGGAGACGGCGGGGAGAAGGCAGTTATGGTTGTTTTATATTCATCGAATTCCGCAGATGGGTTGCATGGAGTGCGTTGGACGGGTGTCAGGGAAAGACCCGTCGAGGGGAAGCACGATATACCACATTCTGTTCAATAGAGAGACCAGCGCGGCAAGTGTCCCGTGGAGAGGTTGACGTGCTTTTTTCGGGGTATGAGGGGGCAGTCTTTTTTTCGTAAATCAGTAGGGTTCAGACAGTCGGGAAATACTCGCCTAACTTTGTTCATAATGCGAAGGAAAGCTTGTTTGTTCGAAAGAGTGAGAAAGGAGCGTTTCCACTGGGGAGGTTTCCTTGCCCCACGCCCTATGATATCCAGCATGCTTTCCGTGCCGAAACGGCGCGTGCTCCCATGCTGGAGAAAAAGGGGCGATGTAGAAAGTTTAAGATTTTCGGAACGTTTGTCATTGGCATCCTTCCCTCGAACAGCAAGGCTTCTCTCCTCGCTTTCCTCCCGATCTGTGGGAAAGAACTGATTCCGCGTCTCCAGAGAGGGCCCACGTGTAGAGAGGCACCCAGAGACACCGCACACTCAGGGTTTCCGTACGCACGTTGCTGCCGTGATTCCAGAGTTGTTCCATTTGTCAAGATTTACCTAGTTCGCAAATGAAACAGAGAACCTGGAGGCAGAGCCTCAACCTAGATGCACAGATCGACACAGCTAATCCTCCTTAGGCAGCTATCCGTCACTCTAAACGATTCACGAAGTTAGGGCTTCCCGTTTAGGTGTGCGAAGACTAGCGTTTGCTGACAGTGGTGTACGGGCTTTCACTGCAACACCGGAAAAAGGAGAAACGGAGAAGAGCAGAAGACACCTTGGAGAAAGTGACGACTTCTATTCACCGTGCTGAAACACAGGGTCAGCGCCTCTGCAATCACTCCGGGAGGCTCTCTCTTGTGAGGAGCGACGCAGTCCAAGATCTGTCACTGGAATTCAGTGACAAACCAGATCCCTTTTTTTGTGCGTGCGCACGCAGCAGAGGCGCTCTTCCTCCAGAGAATGAACAACCCCGCGGGTACGGCAATCGATATGGAGAAACAAACATTTCGTTTGCGCAGCCTCCATTCCTCTGCCAGCAGACGCTGCGAAGCGTTGCTTCAGTCCCTTCACACTCTGCCTTCGGGGACAGGGCTAGCCCTGCCCCGGTCGGCCAGGTGCCGGCCACTATCTTCTTCTCTTGCTTTTTGGATAGTCGGAGAAACTGTTTTGAGTGATTTCGGAAAAGATGAATCTTTCGGGGTTTTGCCAAAGCACGCACCTCCACGAGAGCCTCCGCCGTAGACGGGCTGACAGTTTCACGAATGTCGATCGCGCGCAACACACATTTTCTCTCCGTCTCTGTGAACGGGAGAGAGAGTATCCATCAAACATGCATATCTTTGCATTTCGACATATATACATAGGTCCGTGGATACAACGCGTATGAATAGATTTGGACTTTCCGCCACTACCAGCTCGATCGATACATGTAGACAACCGTCTCGCGGACAGAGCCAATCGGAGTTACATACTAGATTATTTCCGCTCCGTAGCATCTCTGAACAAAACGGTTCTTTTTCCTTCGACTTGAAGAATTCGATTTCTCGATTTCGGGGAAACTGAGAACGGGCAGCTTGGTTAGGAAACGTTGCCGGTAACGTTGCGGCTCGACACCTGTCTTCCAACATTTCTAACTTTCCGTCGTCAAGCAAAAAGCCACCTTTTCGGAGGCATCCTACGCATAGTGCCAGTCCTTCGTGTCCCGTCGTCTCCAGTCGCAACGTGAATCGCACCACACATACCATGTAGCCATATCTATACGGCTGCATGCGGAGTTCGGCACTTTGTCCATAGGCTGTGACTCCGGAAGCGCCAGGTCTCTTCCAGGCGGGGGCATGCCTGTTTCCAGGATGGGCGAACCCACCTGCCGACTCCAGCTGTTCCCTAACGCCAAGGGGAAAAAATCTGGGGGGGTATTCTCGCCCCCCTGCTCTGGCTTTATCCTCCCCAGCGCCTTCAGAGCTTTTCCGCATCCTGTTCTCTACAACAAATAACCATTCAGGTCAGTGTAGTGGAGCATCCCGTTTGCCTCTGCAATGCGTTTGTCGACCTTCGCGAAGAAATTCGACACAGCCTCTCTCCATTCTCCTCCCCACAAGGGCGCCTCGCTCTTTGCACTTTGCGTCTTCTTGTCTTCAACTTTTTCCTCTCCGGCTTCTTGGCCTCGTGCCGCTTCACGAAAGGCCCCTACGCCCCACGTGCTCCAGTCCCACGCTCCCCCACCCAGAGCGGCGGCTTCCGCCGCTGCAGCTCGCCCGAGAGCCTCCATAAAAGACATCATCTTTGGCGAACCTGCGGCGCCGGTGGCATGGCTAACTGGGCTTGCAGTCCCCGCCTGTGCCCCCCCAGCTGTGCGCCCGTCTCCGGCGGGCTTGCTGGGCTCCACGGTGGCTGCCGTCTCCCGAGGGGGAGACACCGTCTCCCCGGCACCCGTCACTCTCTCGACTTCAGCGAGCGCGACCGGAGGAAGCGGAGAGGCGGATGGACTGCATGCAGATGTCGAATGGACTCCAGGGCCCAAAGTGCGCTGAGAGGACAGGGACGAAGATGCAGCTCGGCACCGCTCCCATTCTCCTCTGCCTGGAGAGGCGGGGCTGCCGTCGCCGGCATGTGTCTTCGAGAGAGTCTCGGAAAGGCCCGAACCTTCCCGGTCGAGGGGCGAAGTGGACAGGCTGAGGGAGAGAGAGGGAGAGCAGAGCTCTGGGTGGGTCTCGGAGCACCGGGGGGCGTGGCCGGCTGAAGTCGAGAGGACGTGCTGGTGCAACTGAGCCGCAGAGTGGGCGTTCGCTGAAAAAAAGGAGTGAACACAAACATTCACCGGAAATGCAAAGCCGTACACACAGGTGAGGTTGCCAGAGAACTAGGGCCAAACAGGCGGCGCGCACGCGGAATCTCGACACGCGCGTGTAGCGACAGAGAAAAAGTGGAAAGAACTTCGACTCTGACCTTTCCGGTGGCAACGGACTGCCGAAAAAGGCAGTGCATGAGTACCCGGTGTTCGTGAAGGGTTTTTATCCTACAGAGATCGCGTCCCTCAACAGGAGTGTTTTTCGGTCGGGGGGATTCACGTGACAGAACAGGCAGATACCTCATCGCACATACCGAGACTCCACTGCTGCCTCTCGGAACAGTCGGGCTTCCACACACCCCGTTCCTCGCCCTCCCCAAAGGCTGGAAGCCTTTTCTCTCTACTAAGTCGATTGGAGCTCCAAAACTGGGGTTAAACAAAAACAAAGGATTTCATCTGCATTTGAGCGGGCGTCCCTCCCCCCCCCCCCCCCCAGTTCCGAGTGTCCCCCTCCCGCTGTGAAGCCGATTCTCAGTTTGGATGAGCAAAAAATCGCACGAGTTTTTTTGCGACCTACCGGAGAGAGGAAGAGTGGCTGCGACTGCAGCGGCGAGAAAGAATGGCCACCAGGCGCCTTCGGAGAGTGAGGCATGCATTCTGGCGCGGCGCAAGACGTGGTCTCGAGAACGCACTGTTTCCCGTTCAAACGAAATGCCGGCTCGGGTTCGAACGAAAACGACGTAGTGTCAGGAAGTCGCTATGGGAAGGCGACAAACACCAGCTCAGAAAAGATCGGAACGAAAGGGTCAGTACGGCAGGTGTGTGTCTTAACGGCAGACACGGGTTCAGACGAGTCAAAAACTTCGATGCATTGCTTGAAGACAAAAGACAGGAAGCGATAACACCCAGAACCACCGCTCGTATTGGTGAAAACGAGAAGCACCAAACAGTTTAGGAGGTGACGTTATTTCCAGACACCACGCACAGCCGACAGAGACACACAGAACTGGTCGTTTCGAGAGACGGAAGAGAGAGCGGCGCTACGGAAGGGAGACGGCTGAGTTGCGAAACGGGAAGGTATTGCTGCTTCATAAGCTCCAGCTCAGCGAGTCAAAGACCAATCAAAGGATATTTTCTCAAATGCACACAGAAAGACGAACCCAGATTTTGTCAATTTTCCCGCACAGATGCAGGAACCGAAAAAAAAATAGCAAGGTGCGGGAAAATTGACAAAATCTGGGTTCGTCTTTCTGTGTGCATTTGAGAAAATATGGTTCTTCTCGCATTGGCCGATCCCCTTGGTAACTCAAACCTGGGAAACGTGCAAGCTATGGCGTTTGACACCGAAAACCCCAAACGAGGTGAGTGACCAGCATGTGTAAATGGGCAGCGGAGGAGGGTGATGAGCTAAGGGGAAATAAAGCGAAACCGAAAAAGGAAGGAGACGAGTGGAAAATGCTAGAAGCACAGACCTCATGAGCATAGACGCGCGCGCCGTTGAGTTGCAGCCTCGCCGCTGCACTCTGCAGTCAGTCTGTGCAAGGGCGGCGGACAAAACGCCCGGATTCACGAAATGCACTGGGTGCTAGAACGCCTTTGTTGAGTGCACTCTTCTCCGTCTCTTTAAGAACATCCAGAGAGAGTCTAAAGGGGAGGGAAACGAGATGAGTTTGTCAGCGGCATATATTCGCACACAGAGCAACACTGCCGCTGTCATGGCAGCGATGAGGGTACCCTGTTCCCCTCCCAAACGGAAGTATAGAGAACGGCGAAGGATTCATGTCCTGCGGCCTACAATACCACATATTTTCGTGTGCATTGTGGCAAACGGAAAAAACGTCGTTCACAAAGAACGGATTCTCCAAAAGAGTGGTCCCAACCGGGATCGAACCGGCGACCTTCCGGTTATTAGCCGGATGCTCTAACCAACTGAGCTATAGGACCTGGTTTCGATCGGCGCGCAGGCATCGCCCTCGGTCCGGAAAATAAGATTGTGTTGCGTGTTTCTCTCACAAGCATTCTATTTGCTTCTTCTGCGTAACTGACAGGGTTTCTTCCTAAATGAAGACATGGGCGGCCTCCGCGCCCATCTAAAATGGGCAAAGTCCAGCGCACGTGTCAAAATCGGCGCTGGAGTGTGCCCGCGGCTTATGCCCTGTGTTTTGCCATCGCACCAATGATTGCGGTTTCATTTACAAATAATCAAACGCCCGCACGTTATGTCCTTGACTAAGCCTGATATTGAGTAATTCTTCTTGGCGAGTCATGACAGCGGGGTGGGTGGTACAAACAGACGGCTCCACGGGTGACCGCGGTTTCACTGACAGATTGAAATTATGCCAGTGTGATCTCCCAACTTCTCTTCTTCGCCCTGTTACTGTTTAAAATCCGGTGCCGTTCTTGAAAGAGACAGATGCACTTCACAAAGAACACAAACCCCTCCACAGCTCACGCGCCAGCGGTGCATCTCTCGACGTGTGGTAGCCCTACCGATAATGACACGAACGAACGAACCTCTCAAGGCACGTCGCACCTCACACACGTGCTGCTACAGAGGAAGAAACAGAAGATAACGTTGAATCACCCAGCGCTGGTTGCTAGATTCCGTAAGGTGTCTGATTCCTACCCCGCAGCTTTTTTCCGGCGACACACTCAAATGGTGAGACATAACACATATACATATATGCATATATATTGGGTATATCGGTTTCAGTAGAACTATTGATCTCGGAAACTAATGCAATCAGTGCGTCCCCAAATATTCCCCCCGGATTATGACATGCATCGAACCGCCGTCCGCAGTACGAAGTAACAGCTGGGGGTTCGGGACGGCCACGACAGATGCGCCACCCATCTGTCTCGAGAATCCTTCCAGAAATCGCTTCCTAACGTACGGATAAGTGCCCCACGATAGAAGCCGCGAAAGACGAGCTCGACACACAGAAGATTCACTAGCACGTCCTACTGCGGAACACAGGCCGGGTCGATCCCAAGACCAGCGCGGTAAATGACTACCACAATTCAACAGCGTTGTGCCAACCTCAACAGGACACTCCACCTGAAATCTAGAACCTCAGTAATAGAGAAACGTGTCATGGGAAAGGTATATGGGTATGACAGAACGGCAGTTACATCATACGTTTCGAGGTACGCAAGAAGTTCCGGAATCATCCGACAGTTGCCTCTGTGTGACGTGCGAACCTACTTGGGGCACGCCGAACACAAACTGCCATCTCATATAGACAGTGCTCAGCAAAAGCAAAAGTATCGCTAGCTGCAAGATGTGTCCAGTAGCTCATTTTGGGTTTAAGAACACTCCACACATAAAGTCAACCGCCTCCTGGAGCTTTTTGGTGACGGCATTTCCTTGTAACCTCTGTTTGAGGTTCGCAAAAGAAACTCACAGCGGGCCGATTAGGACGAACAAATTTCTCCGTAGTAGAGGTAAATAGCCGAGGGCAGATGTGGATGACCGTAGCGACACGAAACCGTTATTTTCTCTTTCGTACTGTCCTACAGAGGTGGCAATGTTGTTTCGCGGTCCGTCTTCGCGAGACCAAAAAGAATGCCAGAACTGTATTGTCGGGAACGAGAATGAGTAGCCTGTAAGAAACCACCTCATGCATGCGCGCCTCCCCGTTTATATGCTTCGCCGTAAACGTTTTTCGTCTTCCCTGTTGTTTTTCCGTTTCCTGTCGCCCAAACGACCCGTGTTTCTTCCATCAGGAACGTCGCACTCACGGGGACGCTCCGCGATGCGTCTGAGTCTGGTGTTCAGCATCGTTTTTCTGTTTGCTGTTTCCGCGTTATCTGTGTTCGCAGACTTGCGTTGTGTCTGTGCACCCCTTTTTTCTTGTTACACTCTCGACTGTCACCGGAAGGTGTCAAATAATGTGCGTAGTGTAACTCGATGTACAGGGCTTCTGCCCCAGCTACGTCTTCCCTCCACAGTGCCTGAAAACGATCTGTCTTTCTGCCTGCTTGCTTTGCCTTCTCAAAATCATCGGTTTTGGGATTTCCCGACGACACGTGGTAGGGATTCATGCGGGGTGGAGCAGCACTTCAGTCGACATGAGACAGAAACGGGACATTGTACGGGGTCAACGTTAAGTTATTCATGAGCCGCTATTGTTGCCTTCGTGATATTTCAGGGGACCATCCAAAACCTAGAGACCATCCTTAGATTGACTGGGCAGGAAATGAAATGGCTATCAAACAGCCAAGCTGACGGGACGAAATGCTGCTTGTAGACAGCCAACTTTTCTTTCGCCGGTTTGTAGACAGTTAAACTTGAGTCTGTGGGTATGTATCTTGGCACCTTGCTTGTGCGAGACATGTTCAATGTATCGTACCTGCTCTTTCAGGATACCCTCAAAAGCTTCCGGCAGATGTATTATTTTGGCGGCTCCGATCACTCCTTGTCTACCGGGGTGTGTGTTCTACTCTATCCCCTCACACAAACACAGATTGTAACCTCCGGGAGTATACTACCTGTGGCAGAGAACATCTTCAGTACATGGTGGATGTTGTAAGGCAAAACGATTCTGACTCCTTTCTGAAACGTTTCCCATTGTTGTTCCCTTCCAGGAGAACGGTAGCTAGACGTTTCTTTCTCTGTTAGGATGCTTTCTCAAGCCTGTGTCCGGTCTGTTTTCTCTGGCAAGCGAATGAAGAAAAATGGGTGATTTCCACGAAGGCAGCGGTGGCGGAGGAAGTGGAAACATCCAAGCTGTCCTTCTTGGCATCCTCGGCGCTGCTCTCTACGCCGGAAGATGGTGGCTGAACAGTTGGATTGCGGAGGCCCGAAGGACGAAGGAACGCATGGAGCCTATGTGGCTACATGACAAGGAAGTCAGCGAAACGAAGAAATCCTTTCGACTGTGTAGCGACCTTCCGTCCAAACCAAAACACTCCACTGTTCCCCGTAACATGCGCACTGGAGGAAAATCACGCGTACCGCCGAGATACAATCATCGCTACGTTAGCAACAAGTCCTTTCTTGCCCTTCAAAAGGGAAAACACTTCTCAAACCCTAGTCCAATCGACAACAGTCACTGCAAGAGTTCCCGGCCAATTGTCTGGGTCTACAGGCTTACTGTATATAAATTTATAGATGCGTCTATATTGGAGGACCGATGCAGAGACACTGCGAGGCGAACACACTCCGCACGCATGTTTACACACATGTGGATTACGCGCGAGCGCGGGTTTTCCTTTACGAATCTCTCCTCTTGAGTCGCCATCTTTTCCTTTGTTCAGTCTGTTTTTCATCCGACCGTCCCCGATCTCCAAGAGTCTGCGCCTCTCGTGGCCAGAGTTCAAAGAGTTCCCTACAGTCGGTCTTTCCATCCTGCACCAGTCGTTTGCCAACTGCGTTCACCGAAGCTGTATCTGCTTCTTTGTCGGTTTCTTCTCTCCGTTCTTGTGCAGCTGAGCATGCCAGACGTCCAAGAGCACTCGGAGGCTCGCTCCCGGAGTGAACTGGTCAAGAGCATTGACTACACCCTTCTAATTCACCTCGTAGGCGCGTCAACTTTCGTGCCTTCAACTGCCACTTCGGTGCCTGCGAGCGGCCTAAACAGCGGCCGGTGTGTCTATGCGGGCGAAATTCTCGTGGAATTTCATTTGAAGCCTGCGGGCATCTCCCGTGCTCTGACCAACGGCGTCTCCCTCAATTTCTCGGGGGGAGTCATCCAGGGGCTCTGGGTGAACGGCAAGCACGTGGGCGGTGACGGTGCACCGCTGCATGCAACTGGTCAGGAGAAAGGACAGAACCCACATAGAAGGAGAGCATAGACATATGGAGAAGAGTGGGGAATGCTCCGTTCGTGCTCCCGATTTCCCGCGATACAGTGTATCGTCGTCCTCTTAACGGAAAGACAGATACACTCCAGAGCCCTTTAGCAAACTCTTTCTTTTTCCTCACGCATATACATATATTTGTCTACAAACAGGTTTGTTAGGCCACATGCAATGAAAGCATAATTGCTTATATATATATATATATATATATATATATATATTCGACGCGCGGAAGCAACTGTGCATCCACATATGTGTGCATATAGACATCAATAGGTAAACGTATTTACGCAGATGCAGATATTCGTATGTAGGAGTGTAAGTCGGGATGTGCATAAAAAGGGCGGACATGCGAGATGGCTTTTATCTTTTTTTGTTTCCAGGATTTTTCTCCTTCTCGGGCCCCGAACGGATTCAATGGCGCCGGCATCGTCTCCACATCCCAGGAGCTTGGCTGCTTGCAAAGGAGACGAATAAAGTGTTTGTCTCCTTCGTCAACTGCTTCGACCAGGCAGGTGCGAATCAACACCTTGAAAAACACATAAACTTGCATATACACGTGGACGACCTGTGCTTGCATATGTGTACACCTATTGATACCGGCTGGTAGGCATATATATATATATATATATATATATATATATATATATGTATGTATCCCTGCGGCTTGATCGGCGAAACAAACAAGGTGAATAGATGCAGTGAGGGCGGGAGAATTCAAAAATGCGAAGGTGCACGAGAGTGAACAGCGATAGATACGGAAACCAAGGGAGCAGTCTACAGCAAACTCTCCACGGGCCTCTATGGGCCCTGAAACCATTCAAGGTTGCATGCAATGCCCCATGTCGAAACGGGAGTCATCCAGAAAAGACAAAGTTTTTCGCCCAGGTAGATGTCCACGCACGTGGTGCATATATATATATATATATATATATATATATATATATATATATTTATATTTCACATATGTACACGGAAGTATCTGTGCTTGTAAGTGCAGATATGCACGTATGTGTGCAGCTATATGAACATATATCCACGCGTGCATTGGCGAACACTGGTGTACATTTGTGTTGTTGCTTGAGTGGAATTTCTGCATCCTGTTACTCGTGCACGGACATGCGTAAATGGCTTTGTTTCTTTTCTTCGTCTCGGCAAAGGCGTGGGCATGCAGAGGACAACGGATCCGGAGGACAACGAGGAGTACCTCTTTGCGGACTGCAGGCTGTATGAGGCTCACAGAATCTTCCCTTGTTTTGACCAGCCTGATCTCCAGGTTCGCTCTTCTTGCCTTCGGTGCCTGTTTCTCACACACCCCACTCACACTCATCTCCTCTCCTTTCCTTTGACTGTCTTCTGTCTCGTTTTCCCTCTCTCAGTCTTCTTCCTCGATGTCTTCCCGGCGCTGTGTCTAATCTGTTCCTGCCCCCGTCGCTTCACCTTCTTTCTCTCTCTGTTCTGGCCCAACTCTCTGCATTTCGCCTCTTCGAGGTACGCCAGCGTCTCTCATCGTTGTTCTCGGCTGACTACAAGGAAGAGGCTTCTCGTTTTTACTCTTCCCTCAGGGAACGTTCAGCCTCACCGTGACGGCGCCTCCGTCGTGTTCAGTCGTCGCCAACAGTCAGTCTTGTCAGCTCGACCGCTCGTGCATGCACGACTGAAAATGAAGATGAGTGGCAAACCGAGGAACCAGAGTCGGCATTAAGAACCAAAAGATCCTGCCCGGGCCACGCTTTGTTATTCTCACGCTATAAGTAGATAGTGCCTCTGGACAAAACGATCCCCCAGACAGCAACTGCACAGAAGCGCGGGCAACAAAAAGGAAGAAAAAATCCCGGAGGAGTCCGAAGGGCGAAAGTGCTACTCTAAATTCTGTGTGAACGGGACATGCACACGGTGAAACGTCTATAGTGCGTGTCGAGGGGAAGGCGAAGCACCTGGGAGATAAAAAGCGAGATACCGGTTCTGAACACGACTCGAGGGAAAAACGTGTACGCGAATACAAGGAAAGGGGCCCACTGGAAGCGGGTATCTGTCTTCTCGCTCGCGTTTTCTCCCCGCAGCGCAAGTTGCTCATGTGTACAGAGACACTGTCGATTACACACTCAAGACTCGCCAGGGGGACAACTTGGATGTTGACGAGTCGCTTCCTCCTTCCTTCCTCGACGACGTCCCCAGGTAAGTTCCACGCTCAACAGAAACTCTGGAGCCATCGCCGGGTCGCCTTTCTCTCCAACTCACGAAACGAAACACACACACCGCATTTCCAAATGTTTCGTGCAGCATATAATATATATATATATATGTCAACATGCACAAAGATATACATACATATGCATACATATGTTGCTTGCCACTTTCGTCTGTTGTCCAGAGGCGCATGTCGAGTGTGGGCCTTCAAGAAGAGCGGAAAGATGAGGTGAGAGGAGCCCGGAAGCAGGAATCAGTTGGGGATCTGTCTTCTCATGCGGCAGGCAGCGCAGCAGGCCCCTTTCTGTCTTTCTGCGTCTCTCTGCAACTCCCCCATGGGTGCAACGGCCTGTGGACCTTCAACTAACTCGCGTCGTTTTCAGTGAGAGGCCGGCAGCTCTCAATGTGCTCGGGGGAGGATAGAGCACGTTTTGAGCTGCCGTGAGAGCGGCGCTTTTTCATGTCGATTTGTGAAAAAATTCTTCAAATTCCTCACCTCGCGACGCTTATGTTTCGCGATCCGAGCCCTCGCACACTCTCCGCCTCGTCCTCCGACTGTCTGATCTCTTCCTCCTTGCTCTTCTCTCGCATCTTGTCCAATCTGCGCCTTTCGTCCTCGTCCTGGCGCTTCCTCTGCATCTATCGCTGTTCCAACCTCCATCTCTCCTGCTTTCCTTCCCGCGTGTCCCTCCTTCTCGCCTGTCTCCAGTCCCTCTTCCTTCTTTCTAGCGGTCGGGCCGTTCCAAGTTTTTCACGCGTTTCTTCCGACCCTTTCTTCGCCGCCCACGAGTACTGTTGAGGCTCGCCCTCGGCGCATGCAGTCGACGGCAGTCCTTCGAAACCAGATCGCCGAGAAACTCGGTAGAGATCCGCGGCTGCGCCCTGCATCGCTTGGCCAGCTTTCTGAGGCCTTCCCGTCCTCGCATCTCAGTGAATCTCCGACGGAAGGCGAGTGGCGAAAATCTTTGCGAAACCTTGTCGTGTTTGTCGCCGTTTATTGTAAAGCGTCGAAAACCAGAGCCATATTTCTTCGGAGGAAACACACACTGGGCGAAGCTGCGCAGTTGCCGCCTCCTTTTCTCTTTTTCCCGAGAAATTGATCGGCAGAAGAAGTAAAGGGACCGCCCCAGCAGTTCGTTCTAGCTGCCTTCCGGGAGAGTGACGCAGCGCCGTTTTGAACAGAACATTCCAGCTCTCCATCCTCTGGTTCTCAGCATTCTATGCTTAGCATCTTGAGCACGACTCCAGTTTCGAGATACAGAGACAACCTAGATCTTCATGATTGCTGTACACCACCTCTTCTAGCCCTTTCTCGCATCTGCTCGTTAGATCTTAGAGGCAGCTGATTTTTTTACCGCGCTCGCCACCCAAACAGCACGCGATAGGAGCGCAAGCTCAAACGCGTGACGTCTTGCGGCCATCGCTTGCGCTTGACTCCCTCAGTGAAGAGAAGCGATATGGGCGGATGTGCATAGTGAGGAAGAGTTATAGTTGTGTCCACGTGTTCGCAGAGCTCCAGTTGGGGTGGGGTATGTGAAAGTTTCTGTCCTCGGAGACACTGGACTGCATCTACCCAGGCGTGTGTTTGGTACAGAGTCGGACGGAGAAGAGTCGACTGAGGACGACGAAGCGGAAGAAACGGGCAGACTCGTCCCTCTTTCTGTGTACTTTCGTTCTTCAAGGATTTTCCAAAGTGAAGACTGGGAGGTGAGAAGACGGAAATTTCTCTCCGCCACCAACGCACGAGCTTGATGCCGCGTGGCAGCAGGGGGCTGTCTCCCTGGCGCCACAGCTGTCTGTTTGGATTCCCCGTTCTGTCTATAAACTGCCGTATCCCCCGTCGGAGATCCCATGCGTCCCTGCATGCGTGCCTGGTCATTGCTTTGCGGAAGGCTCTTTCTCGTCTACTTTTTTCCAGATGCTCCTGTCGCTGTTGACGGATGCGTTCGTCCACTTTGAGCGCTTTTTCCGGTTTCCCTTTGGAGGCGAAAAGCTCGGCGTTCTCTTCCTCCCCCATGATCTCTCGCCCCTCAGCTACGGTACGGTCGTCCTATCTCTTCCGCTTGCCGCATGCTTCCACTCGACCTACTGTGCACATAGAACGCACATATACCAATATACCAACGCGCTCCCTACACAGGGGATGTCGATCTGCATTCGCAGAGTCGATGCCCATGTGTATACTTTTAGATGCATGCAGGCCCGCAACAACACCTGCGGGTGGCCTGTGTTTCTGCTACCGCTCTCTAAACGAACTCATATTTGCATATATGTATATATATAGATATTCAAATAAGTATATGCATATGCTCACATGTAGACGACTGTTTTATAGGTATTCCTCTTTGCTTTCGTAGACCCCCACGATCACGCGTAGATAGGAACCTGCATACAAATGCGGAGTTCTCTCTCTTAACATCGACATACATGCATACGAATACCACATGCTTAAAGTCGCTCTGGAGGTATTCTTGTTTTCTTCCCATCTGCACTTGCTTCTCTCCCTTGTCTTCCTGCCATGGTCGGCCGTTGCGCTTTCATTTCGTTCCGTCTGTTTTCTGCTGTCTTCGCGTGACCTTCCGTTTTGCGTGTTTTTCTTCGCCTTTTCTCCGTGTTTTCAGCGACCAACGGAGCCCTCCTTTTCAGGGATTCCCTTCTGGATTTCCTGCTGCTGCCTCCGCCTGCGTCCCTCCTGGATTCGCCGGAAGCTGACGACCTGCTCTCCGCTGTACATACACTGTACCGCGTCACGGGTGGCTTGTGGGTGGACGCGAACCCCTGCAGTTGCGCTCATTCTTCTGTCTCTTGCCCGAAAAGAGCGCACGCGGAATCGGTGTCTCCTTTTTCGCAAGGGCACGTGCGCAAAGAGGCAGAACGGCAGCGCGCGCGCGCAGCATGTTCTCGAAGCCTTTCGAGAACGCCGAGCGGCAGGCGACAAACAGACGGTAGAAGCGAGGAGACAAGGCAAGCAGAAAGTCGAAGACGAGGAAGAGAAAGGCTCGAAGAACAAGGGGACGCAGAAACGTGGTGGGGAGATGCGTGGATTCCAGATGCCATGGCAAGTTACCTCGCTGCTGAGGCGCTCAGTCTGTCGCATGTAAGAGGGCCCCGAGTCGCAGGAGAAAGGACAGAAACGCGAGGGTTCTTAAGAGGATAAAAGTTGCAAAGCGAAGGCAAAGAAAGAGACGAAGAAACAACCGTTTCGCCAGAGGCACACGAAACCTACCGACGTATATACGTGTGCATCAAACGGTATATCCATACCAACGTTTGTAGGTAAACGGATATATGTTAGGGCAATATATATATATATATATATATATATATATATACAAAGGTGACTGGAAGAGATGCTGCATCAAAAGAGGTACACAGGAGCTTCTTCATTTTCTCGTTATTTTTTTCTTTCAGAGGAAACGGCTGAAAGCACGTTCTTTGTATCCCATCAGCTAAGAACGCAAGATGGACAAGTATTTCTTTCGTTCTGTGATCGAGGTTTTCTTTTCCCGCCTTCTTTCTCAAAGGGTTCGAACTGTTCGTTTGGTTTGGCCGCGCGTTTCTTCTGCCTTCACAAAGAAAGCCTTTTCATGTTGTGCTTCCCCGCTTGATTCTTTCAGTCGCTGGAGAAGAAGACTGCTCCAGGACACTCTCTTTTGTCTTTGTCTCCTCGGGTCGTCTTCTACTTAAACTGCGGAAAGAAGCAGCCGACCTCTTCCCCCCTTTTCTCGCCTTTCCACCCGGGTGCTCGCCTATCGGCTCCTGCGAGGTAGCTGGCTCAAAGGCCCTTTTTCCCTTGTGTTTTTTTCCTCAGCGCGACGCTTTCCTGCGCCTGCTCCTTGAGCATGTTGCCGCTCGACGTTTTCTCTCGGGCTCGGCTTCGGCCTTCTGCTGTCCGTCTCGAGTTGCTCTTCCGATCCCTTCTCTGGCGCGTCTTTCCTCTTCAGTCTCTCTTCCTGTCCCGCCGGCGTCTCCTCCCTGCTTTGTGTTGGACGGGGGGAAAGCGGCGTCCCAGGGAAGAGTCTCTCTTTCTTCTCCCTTCTTCTCTTCGTCCCTGCGCCCTGCGCGTCATTCTTCAGGTGGTCCTCCTCTGCGATCTCCCTTTCCACAGCTCGCACCTTCGCTCCTGCCTCTCTCTCTCCTGCCTCTCTCCCTCCTGCCGCTGTCTCATCGTCCTGCGTCTCCAACGCACTCGGGGTGTCCGTCGTCTCTGGCGCCTCCTCCAGAGGAGGCAGGGACAAGAGTTTCTTCCCTGGTCGAGCCTGGAGAAGAGGAGAGGCGAGGCCGAGAAAGAGTGAAAAGTTTTTCGCCACCGTCCTTTTCCGAAGTCCTGGCTGCTGCTGCCTCTCTCGCGCGCATTTCGTCTCTTCTCTTTGCGAAGCCGAACTCGCTCGTAGGTTTCGTGTCCCCTTCTCAGCGATGGACGCACGGAGACGAGGGAAAGGGAGACGCGGGCACAGCGTTGGACGAAGAAGCCAGATGTGGAACGAACGCGGACAGCCAGAAACGGTCGCGAGCGGCCAGCAAAACGGAAGAGGCCTTTCGCCTTCAAAGAGCCTGGAGGGAGCGCAGGAAAGGCGGCAGCTCTGAAGTAGTCGCCGGAAGCAGGGACAGCGAGGGCAGGGCGACCGAGACGCCGCCACCCGAGCGAGAAAGAGACCCGCAGAACGCCGGAAGCGAGGACGCGAAGAAGATCCACGAGGCAGAAAGCGAAAGCCTGGAGGAGGCGAGACCAGCAAAACATTTCGTCAGCCTCGAAGAGCAGGAAGGAGAGCGTCGGAGGCGTGACGAAGGCAGGAGACAGCTGGAAGGCGAGGGGGGTGGGGAAGGCGGCGAAGGCGGCGGGGCGGGACAAAACCAAGACGAAGAATGGAGAGGCCAAGAACAGGGAGACGCGGAGGAGCTTGCGAGCATGGAAATCCTCGAGGACGCGGTCATCTGGCAGTGGTTTCACCAGCATATCAAGCAGTGGGCCTACGCAGCAGATTCCAAGGTGAGTCATGCTTGCGTGTTTTCCGCCTCTCCCCAGATCCCAGGCAAAAGTGACGCTTCGTTCTCCCGCGTGAGTGAAGAAGCACGAGAAACGCCCCACAGAACAGAAAACAAAGACACCTGGAAACCTCGTGTTTCCAAGAGCCTCGTCTTCCAAATAGCGTGGGATATGCAAAGCAGACGCGAAAGTCGGGTCTTTTCCGGAGTCTCTCCTCTCTCTCGTCCCGGATCCCCTGTCAGATAAAACCTGAAATCCCCCTATCGAGAGGCCTTTGGCCTTCCGACCCTTCACACTCTAGGCTCTTCTTCGGCGAAAGCGGTTCTGGTCCGGGGGTCTTCCTCCCCATCTCCGGTGACCCCGTTCTCCCTCGTGGCCGCCGTTCTCTTCTTCCATGTTTTTCCTCCGTTCCTTGCCAACCAGCCGGCTCGGCGCTCTGCTTCGCCGCGCCCTTCCTCACGTTCTGTGTCTCTTCGCGTGCGGTGTGCGGCAGAGTCAGCCTCTCTGCGCTTCGCTTCTGCTCGATGCCTTGCTTTTTCCCAGCAAACGACGCATCCCCTTTGTTTTGCGCTGACCTCCACGGATGCTTCTTCCCTCGTCGTCCCCGCCATCGCCTTCGGGAAGGGCGCCGCCCTCCTCAGACATTGCCGGTGCTCTGTCGGCAATCACCATTTCATCGAGGTGAGATTTTCTGTGTCTCTCTGGCGATTTCTCTTGCTCTCCATCTCGAGATGTCTCTCGCTGTTGTCGGCGCGCAAGACAGCGGTCTCTCTCGAGCTCGGAGGCCTTTCCCTCTTTTTCAACTCTCGCCGAATGTACTGCTTTCTCCCTCCCGTCTCTCCGTTCCTCAGCTGGGCTCTGCCCGGCGTTTTCCGTCTTCACGTGCATGCGCACCTACACATACCCCGATAAATAGAAAGAGCGAGCGAGGTCTACATATCTGCTTCTGCGTTTTTGCCGCCTTCTGGCGTCCAGTGGCCGGTGACACGCTGTCGCCTGTCGCCGGCCGTCTGAATTTCGTGCTTCGATGCATGTGTCTCCTTTCCTTCGCCGCGGGGCCTCATGGCAGAAATGTCTCCGGTCTTCCCAGGTGTGAGTGTCAGGCGCGAGGAGGATACGCGCGAAAGGGAAAACGCCTCGTGAATCCCTCTTTCGCGCCTTCCCCTGTCGGCCCTCTCGCCTGACGTGGCGTCTTCCCGTCTCCTGTCCTCGCCCCTTGTCCCCTCGCTGTGAGGCCCATCACTGACTCGACACCCCACACTGCGCTCCGCCTGATGCGCCAGGATGTGACTCTGTCCTGCTTTCTTGTCTGCTCCAGAGCCTTCGCCGCTACGTTCGTTTGCAGCACAGCTTTGCGCCTTCTGCTCGGGTTCTCCTCCACCGCTGCCTGGCTGTGCCTCCTTCGTCTGCCTTCTCTCCTACCTCTTTTTCTTCTCGCTCTTTCTCCCCTCACTCCGCTTTCTCGTCTCCCACCTTTTCCTCGCCGTCGTCTCTGCGGCCTCGTTGTTTGAGTCCAGTCGGCGCCCTGCCTCCAGCGGCGGGGGAAAACCTCCCTCGCTGCATGCAGAGGACAGCGGGAAGTCGCCGAGAGAGAACGAGAAACGGAGCAGCGGAAGAGGGCGGTGCGGCAGAACGAGGCCGGGAGTCAGAAGGAAGGCAGAGGGAGACTTTGAAAGCAGGAGGCCGACGCACAGCATTGGCGGATTCTACGGGGCTTCCACAGAGGCTCGAAGACGAAGAAAGAGCCAGAAAACCCGTGGCCGGAAGAGAACGGCATGCGTGTGTCTTCCGTCACTCTCGGCCCCGGAAAAAGCAGAGCTGGTACTCCCTCCAAGCGCTCTACCCTTCAGTCTCAGAGGACGAGGACAGCGAGCGAGACGCGTCCCCGTCGGTCGCTTCGCTCGGGGGCCTCGAGCGTAGAGAAGAGACAACCGGTGTTGGTGCTTCGGCGATGGAAGAAGCAAGGCCAAAAGATGAAAAACACGCAGACGGAGACGGAGAAAACAGGCGACAGATAACAGGGAAACCCCTCCCCCCGTTGGCGGTGCTGCTAGGCAAATGGTGGGCCCAGAGCGGCGTGAAAGTTCTGAGACCTGTAAGGCGTCGGCATTTCCCCCCTCCTGGATCGTTTCCATTCTACAGTATACAAGATCCAAGTAGCCGACGCCTCGCCTTTGGCATTGGCACCAGGAGGTTTGTAGTCACCGTAGCACCCCATAGAAACTGTTCGCTCCAATCCTAAAGCTTCTTTTACGCTCTGGAGTGCTCAAGCCAACAAAAAACGTGGGGGACGGTCGCCTCTTTGTTTCTCTCTTCCGCTTTTTCGGTAGTTCGGTTCCTCTACACTCACTTGTCTCTTCCCTCGTTTGCTCACTCTGCCTTTGCGCCTTTTCCTTGCCCTGTTCTCGCCACCTGCACTTCTCTCGCCCCCCTCGCTTTCCCTCGCTCTTGTCTCTTCCTCTTTCTTTGTCGCTCCTGCCGCTTCGACATTGTCCACCGCCGTTTTCTCCGGTGTTTCTCCTCTTTCCCCCCACCCTGTGATCCTCCCTCAACCTCAGAAGGCTTCAATTCCTCTGACTTTGTCTGTAGAGCGCCCTCGTTCTTCTGGTCACCTCTCTTGGGAGTTTGTGATGCGAGCTTTGTCTTGTCACTACACTGCAGCGACTTCTTTCTGTTTGCGTCGTTTCTTTCTCTGCTCTCTGGTTCGCGCGTACCTTCCCTTCTTCCCCGCGTGCTCCTGTTTCCGTCCGCCTCCATATTCGCTTTGCACTTTCCCCCTGGTCGTACTGCTTCCCTGCCTTCACCCCTGCTTCCTCCTTTTTCGCGGCTTCTCTTCTTTCGGCTGCGCTGCGTCTTTTCCTGAAAGAGACCGGTCCAGCGACGGCTGCCGCTTCCTTCTCTTCAGGTGTGGCTCTCCTCTCCCGCGTCTGCCTCGCTTCGCTCGCCTTCCCGCCTGGCCTGCTCGGCTTTGCGCAAGTCAGCATCCACGCGTCGCCCGGTTCCACTCGAGCTTCGCCAGTGCCCTGCGCTTTCTTCCTCGTTCCCTTCTTCCGCGCCCCCTGGCCATCCGTCTCTGTTGTCTCCGCCGCCACTGCAGAGAGACAGCTCGACGAGAGACGCACAGGCCGTGCCCCGGTCGCCCTCGCCTGCGTTCTCTTCTGCTTCGCCGTTTGCGCCGCCCTCGATTTCTTCCTTCCACCTTTTGCAGTTCGACGCATTCTTCCCGCGCCTCGGGGCGATTCCGCCAAGCCGCAGAGAAGGCGGCAGTCCCGTCCTTCCCATACACCGAGTCGCCCTGGACTGCTTTTTCAGTGAGTTTCAAAACACGCAGGCTGTGAAGGCAAACGTGGAGGCCCACAGTCTTACCTGCATCGGCACACAGCGAACATATATATATATATATATATATATATGTACATGTATAAATGTATTTGTGTATGTGACACCAGGCCTGGTATATAAGATGACATATGTATAGACAGATAAATGCAAAGATGTGGGTAAACCTCCCTCCGTTTTTCCGCTCCGTTCAACGTCGCTTGCCTGCGCTCTTTCAGGCAGGGGCGAACAGGGCGTCATTTCTCGAGAAAGAAGACGAGACGAGAAAGTCTCCGTTCAGAGGACGTGGGCGAGCGTCACGGAGAAAATGACGTCCATCCGCGGGCTGGTTCATACGCCCTCCCCTCAAGCCGTGCTCTGCAACCCCACAGATGAACTGTAAGGGCCCCTTTATCTCGAGAACGAATCCGAGTCCACGTCTTCCACAGACCTATGGATAGACCCGTCGTCCTCTCTTGCGTTCTCCTGCCTTCACACTCATATACCTCCCTCTATATATGCACATATATATATACAAGTATGGACATATATATATATATATATATATACATGTATGTATATATATGCATATATATACATATATGCAATTACATATATGAAGCTCAATATATGTGAAATTGTGGACCTGCGCATGCGTATACCCGAGGGTGAGGAGGCGCGTGCAGGGGCTCTCACATTGCGCAGGGGTCGCAGGAAGCCCACGAGATGGACAGGGAAAGAGCCGGTGCTCAGTGGGGAGAGAAGGCTATGTCGCCATTGTGCGCGGCGACTCATGTGCGTATGACACCGTGGTCTCCATTTGGCGAGTAGCTGACAAGGGAGGAGCTGTTCGTGTTTCCACACACCGCTTGAATTTTGCTCTCCCTCATGGATGTCCTGGGTGTTTCTCCGTTCCTGTTTTCGCTGGGGCCGGGCTTGGTTGCAGATACCTTCTTCCGTATCTCGACGACGCCTCACTCGCTTTTCTTCTTCCCGTCCTTCCTTCTCTTCCGGGCAGTTCATTGCGCCGCCTGCTTGTGGCTGCTGCGCTCTGGACCCGCGTTAAGGAGGCGCGGCTCCCCTCAAATGTCTTTCTGCACCAGGTGGGAGAGACAGGCAGAAGAGTCGGCCGGGGGGGAGAAAGCGAGGCAGGCTGAAAAAAGGATAAAGGCGAGGGGAAAAACAGGGAATGCGGCGAACGGGAGGAATCTGGGCTTCCTTCGTGTCACGGCGCCCGATCCCGCCCCGTTCCCCCTCCTTTTCTCCTGTCGCCTTCTGCGGCTCCGCTTTCTGCTGTGTCGCTTCTCCATTCCACTCTCTCTTCTCCGTTCTTCCTATCCCAGATGCTACAGATAACGGAGCACGAGGCCGAAGTCGCGTTGCTGTCCTGCATCTTCAGTTTCCTCCAGGCGGCTCTCCTTAACTTCATTCCGGGTAAAACGACGAAGCGTCCATTCAGAGCAAAACAAATGCATCGACATAGTTGGGAGCTTAGGACTGCTGTTCTTGATGTAAATTCATGTTGGGTCTGTGTAGATGTGTCTCTCGCCGCGTAGTCATGCCCGAGGCTTTCAACGCCGCTTTCTGTGCACTCTCAGTATGCTTTGTCTTCCCCTCGCGAAAAGGAACGAGGGACAACGGGTATTTAACGGGCGCATCCGGCCTCCCACTCTATCTGCGCCTTTCCCTCTCTTCCGCAGAGGCGGTCAGGTCGCTGACGATGTCTTTTCCCGCGGAAAAAGATTTGCTCTCCCTGTTCTCGGCGCAACGCGCCTCTGGCAAATCGAAACGTGTTCCGCGCCGGCAAAGCCTCCTAGCTGGCTTCAAGAGGGCCCTCTCCACGGCGCGCCTCAGAACAGAAAGTGAAGTGGTTTGTCTGTTTTCTCCTTGCTGTTTCTTCCCAGACATTGAGAAGCATCAAACGGAGAATGGGCTTCCTTTTTCCACTGTTGACTGGAAGAACCGTTGTCTTCTCTTTTTGTGGTGTCTTCCGTTCTTGCTTCTGGTGCAGAACCTCTGTTCCACGCTGTGGCCAATCATGTGAGTCACACGGCGCTTCTGCGTGCGGCTGGCGGCTCCTGCACAGACGCTCAAACTGCGTTATGTTCGTCCGCCGTTTCCGGCGCTTGCCTCCCTTCTCGTTCTCCTCTCGGGCCTGTTCGCGGCGTCTCGCCGACATCGTCGCCGGCTACCGCTGAGGGTCGCCTGCCTCTCTCTGTGCGCGCATTTTGGATAGACGTCGCTGTACAGACAGCCTTCACCCCGTGGGCGCTCCTCCGCCTGCTTCATCTGCTTCAGTTCCAAGACCTGCTTCTGGGACGGCTGGCTCTCCCTGCCGCTCCGCCGAAGCCTCCGCGCTCAAAATCCACATCTCTCTCTAGCGTTTTCGGCATCGACAGATTCAGGACAAGGGGAAATCCCCCCTTCGATTCCGAACTCGGACAGCCAGAAGTAGCGTCCCGCGGTGCCGGGAGAGGGCACCTGGACCAGCAGGCGTGTGGCGACCAAAGGGGACATCAAAGAGACAGTGTTGTCGACCTGTCTCACTCTTCAACACGACATCTTTTAGGGAGCCTCGAAGGGCGGCGCGGGGCAGAAGACGAAAGACAAATGGGACAAAGAAGTTCGGTGGCAGGTTCGGGTGTACATACAGCTGAGACAGGGAGTGAGGGACCTCGGGAACGCGAAGGTGAGGAAACACGGCGTCTCCAGCCTCCACTCTGTAGACCTCAGCCTCAGCGGAATAGGGGAAAGTTTGATTCTTCGTCACGTCCTCGTTCCCTTTCCTTGTCAGACGGCGAAAGACGCTCGCGTCGTTCGCGGGTGTCGTCTTCGCGACGTTCCTCGGGGGTCGCTTTCCACCGACTTTTGCGCTCCCCGCCCTTTCCCTTTCTTCCGTGTTGCGGGACCTTGCCTTCGTTTGTTTGCGAGGCCTGCTTGAAGCATACGGAAGAAAAGCGAAAAGCAATTCCCCAAGCATCCGGCCTCTCCTCTCCTCGCCGAAGGCAACGCTCCGCTCGCGCTTTCGAAACACCGGACACACGAAAAGAAGGGGAGATAAAAGACAGAAGACGACAGCAAATCGCATCGGCAGCTGGCGAAAATTGGTCGCTGCTGGGCGACGCATCGCGGAGGGCTGGGGACGAGGCGGGAAGTCGAAGAAGCCCGCGTGCCAAAATCTGTCGCTCTCCTCGCGTCACTCCCGAATGGGAGGAGATAGCAGAGGCAGCAAGAGAAACGGGAAGCAGAAGAGGCAGTGAGGGAAGAAAACATTCGGTAGATAGAGGAAGCGGAGACCGAAGAGCCAGGGACAGAAGACCAGAAGAAAGCGAAACAGACGCAAGCGTCAGCAGTTCGCGAGACGGTTCTCGAGAGGTGGAGCAACTAAAGAAGCGCAAAGATGACGAGAAATCCTCACAAAAATATCCAGAAAGGGGCGGAATTCTGAATGAAAACCGTTCGGTTTCGAGGGAAATATGTGGCGGAAGAGAGGCCAGAACCCCAGATATCACAAGCAGCTCTACGGTGTCGTCCCATCCTATTTACTCGTCCTCGGTAACGCGAAGACCGGAGACTTCTGTCACTGTCTGCTCCGCCGATTTCTCCCCAAACCTGGCTCCGCGTGAAGGCCGACAACCTTACTCGAGCGGGCAGTGGTGTTCGGCTTGTGGTGTGTTCTGGCCGCTCGTGGAGGCACCCTCCTCTGCCCAGAGGTCGGCACCAAGTGTACATACACCGCAAAGTGTCACTCGCGCAGTCAGCACCGCTTCCAGGAATCCCCTCAAGTCCGCGGTGGCAAATTTCGAGGCTGTGGAACAGGAAATCTCGAGGAGTGGGGCGAGTGGTCGGGACCCGTCCGAATGGAATGAAGGTCAACGGCCTGTCATGGCAGAAAAGAGGCAAAAAGATGCACGGAGCCATAGGACAGCGCATGAGCCTGCCGACCAGCATGCAACAAGAAGGGATCCGCAGAGCCAGGAGACGGAGACAGGGAATTTTCCCCGTGCCATGCATCAGTCGCCTTCGTCGTGCAGAACTGTGAATTCGAGCACCAAGACGCGCTCGTCAAGCACACGGGTCCTTTCCCCGGGGGACGACACCACGGGATACCGTTCGTCAAGCGTACATGTAACTAGCGGCAGCACATACACCTCGTGTTCGGCGCTTCTTGAGCAATCTGAGCTTTTCTCGAGCAGGCAGTTCGTTCACCTTGTTAGCGAGGTAGCGGAAGGGGCACCTGCTCGCGTTCTTCAGGTGCCGCACATTCCTCCAGGGGTCGTCGGTTTCCCTCCTTTCCTCACACAGGCGCAGCGCTGGACTATTTTGGAGCGCCTCTTCGCATGCCGAGACACCGATCTGGCAGCAGTTGCCCCCCCCTTCGCGTTAGCTCGTAGTCAGCATCTCCTTCACGCCAGTGAAGAGCATGTTGCTTCGGAAAAGCGAGAAAAGTCTCAGGAAGCCTTGCCGGTGGAGCCCACAAAAGTCTGGGATCTTTCCCGCTGTCCACCTGCGGAGGCCTGTAGACTCGAGCGACACAGCCTTCAGGAGGCAGAGGAGCCGACGCGAGAAAGCATCGAGGATTCCATTCGCACAGGAGCCAGCGCGTGGGCAGATGCCAAAAGGCAACTGTTAAGGTTAGAGCTGGAACACGATAAAAACACCGTTCGCGGAGCTGCTGGGGCTGCTCGGTGTCACGCTGCTGCGCCCTCGTACGAATGTAAATACGCTCACTTTCGTCACTTTATTGATCCACCGGCGCAGTCGTCTTCTGTGGCGTCGGCGGTGTCAGCAGCCCTAGCTGCATTTCAGCAGCGCACGCCGGGACATCGTGAGTTGCTGGCGAAATTCGAAGATCGGTTTTTTGACTGTATCTTCGACGTTTACCTCCAACTGCCTCGTCCACTGGCTCACGCCGTCTGGACGCATCTGTTCCCGTTTCACCATCCGACGAACCACACACTTCAGCGCATCCAGCTGCTTCTCGTCAAGGTGCACCGCGACCTACGGAAACGCACACCCACAACCGGAACAAGTCCAGGAACTGAGCCGTTCCCCGCCTCCGGAGCGGAGAAAATGGTGCAACGAACAAATCGACCTAGCCAAGAACCCAGCGCTTCTCCGTTCCGATCGGCAGAGAGTCGCACAAGCAGGGGAAAGGATGGCGTGACGCAGGGGGAAAGCCGAAACTTCCGCGCGGCGCGTAGACACCGGGAAGGGAGCACATATGGCGACACAGAAACCACTCCTGCACGAAACAGACTGGGGGAGCACTGTTTCAAAGAGGGAAAACTCTGTCACGGTGCGGGGGAAAAAAGAGGAACGACTGGCGGAGGGGCCAGGGCCAAAGCCGAAAAGAATGCGCTCATCTGCTTACTCCGAGCGGCTTCCGATGCCCAAGCAAGATTGCTTCTAACCAGACGATGCAGAAGTGTCGTGCAGGACGATATGGCAACCTAGGCAAAGTACGGGAGAAACGAACGTGGAAAGTCGAGAGACGGTACGGCGGACAATGGAAAAGGACTTGGATTTGTAATGCAGACAGGAACGGCTTCCAAACACAGTAGACTTTCCCGGCCATTCGCATCCAGAACGGCGCAGAAGGATACCTCTACGATGCCTTCCAGGATTTCGTTTCTCCGAGAATGACCACACCGTGTTTCGGCTTCTGAAGTGAATCGGCAGCCTGTGGGAAACACTGCTGCATACATGTCTTCTCTCCAGTGTGTATGTAGAGGCCTGTACACGTAAGCAGCGGTGCTGTAAATGCAGAACACCTCGGCATGCGTCCACTGATGCCTGTGTACGGCGCGCGTAAACAGGAAGCGCCATTCGCATGTGTCGGTCTTCCTGCCTGCAATATCTGAAGAAAGTGAAAGAGAGAAAAACGGTGAATATTCTTGCCGACCTAGACATGTCTATAGGTGGGGATATTCTTGTCGGCAAATGTCTCGGCTAGGTGCAGTTTCCTTTTAGAGTCCAGAACAGCCCAGATGAAGTCGTAGAGATAAATCTCGCCGGCGTAGCCGCTCACGCAATCTCTACGTCGCGCGGGTTCTTTCCCGAGCGGGGCAGTCCAAATGTGCCCGAACAAACCGACGGGCCAGAGACGAAGGTTGAGGTAGCGAAAAAACCAGCCTTGGACGGGAATGACTGGGATAGTTTCAGAAAAAACGTTGCTCCTCTCTCTACGTAGTGGCAGGGTCGCCGCACATACGCGTAGAAAATCATCAACTCAAAGACACCTTGAGTCGCTGGTGCTAACTTCCCTCCTTGCCTTGCGGCAGTAACACCGGAAAACTTGGCCGCGACATATCTCTGTGATCATTTTTGCTTTTTCCACTTCTTTCGCTCGCTTCTTTTCCTGGGTATTCACGAAAACGGCCAGCGGCGGTGCACCGGCTCAAGCAAGTCTTATCGGTGTCCATGGTAGCAAACAATGAATCCAGAGGCACTCTGGTTGCGCCTCGCAGCAGAAATCTTACATTATTTCGTTGGTTCACCATATGGCGTGAATCGGACGAAGGAACCCCACATGGGGCGTCATTTCCTCTAAGATGGCGTTAGCAGAAAACCCTGTGGCAGATATCAACTTCCTCGACACTGCGTCCCTGGAAAGTTTGTAGTGTTTCACATGTTTCCGGTAGGACCGTACACACGCGGGTGAAAATGGGGAGGTAGCACCTGTGACCACGGCCACGTGTCGCGAACCTAAACCGCAACAAGAAAAAGTGCAGATAACTGCGGAGCCTTGTGTGTAAGGCCCAAGCGCTCTCCCTTTCTCCCCCCGCAGTTTCCTCCTCGACTCTCAATCTCGGAGACGAGGCAGACGAACCCGAGAACCAAAAAAAACTGGTTTTAAACCAAGCAAACAAACCCACTCTCACTGCATTTCAAAGCCACAGAGTGGTGAAACGCGAATCAAGCCATGCGGTGCAAGTCGCCCTGCATGCGACGAAGGCGTCAGGCACTCGCTCCCCGCTTCTGTCTCCACATGTCACGCTCCACGTCTTCTCTCCTTACATTTTCTAATGCACGGTTGCTCCCAAAGCTCAGGTCTGTTCATCTCCCTTCTAAGGGCCAAAAGCTTGCGGAGCGGCTACCTTTTTCTTCTCTACATCCAAGAACGACACACACCCCGTTCCTCTTTTCCCTGGCCTCCTCGCCGCAAACAGAAACGAAACACATACATTTATACAAAAAACATACAAATAGACAATCGCCTCCGGGTCCTCAATGAACAGAAACAGCTCTTCTCTCCCCTTCTTTGCCGCCAGCTGCTTCACTGATAGCTCGATCGCATGAACGGAGACGTCCCGGTTCCTAGCTCTTCCCCAAAGGCTCGCACGCTCCTCTCTCCTCGGTGTCGCGCTCTCAAGACACGTCGGTGCTCTGCGGTATCGAAGGATGCATCTGTTTCTTCTGAAAAACGGGAAAGAGGGAAAAGAGACGCGTTCACGAGGAGCCTGCCGCCGGCGAGAATCTGCCAACGAACGCAAACCCTCTCTTCTTTTGTCCGACCACAGAAACGTATCGACGAAACGCGCACTAACAACAGAAAGTTCTGCCCTACAAACGCATTTTCTAACTTCCCCTTAATCTACCTCTTCCACAGATAGACAACGGGACCACGTGTATATATGCAGAGAGCGTCTACTTTCACTCGTTCCCTACGATACGCAGGAACCGGATGAGACGCACATCTGTGTGTCTTTGCGTCGACAGACCCCTCTCTCGAGGCGAAAGAGTATTCCAGGTGGTTCTTCCAGTGCGCCAGGGCGACGACGGGAAACCAGAGGTGTGCCCTTGACTTTCCGAGATTCCATCTCACCTGCGCCAGAAATCCAGTTGGGGAAGATTGCGTTGAAGTTCCACGCAGTTACCAGGACGTAGGCAATCCAGCCCGCAGCGTGAAGGGCGAGGAAGGGCCAGCAGCGTACGCCGTACACGGAGAGGTAGAAGAGGAAGCCGCAAAACCAGATGATGGCCATGCAAATCATGGCCCTGAGGGAAAACGAGGATGGAAAAGTTCCGAAAGTTTCGAAATGTCGAGAAGCATCAAGACGCCAGCAAAAAGCTAGACACGACGCGCGCTCTGCTTCATCTCCCGCGACCCTTTAAAACCTTGTTCCGCCCTCCCCTGTTTTCTCCCTTCAGTCCTATGACCTTCTCTTCCCACGCTTCTTTTCACCTCCCACCTTCGTCTTCCCTCTCTTTTTTCTCCCTCTCTCTTTCCTTTCTCTCTCGTTCCTTCCTCTCTCTTCTCCCCCGCCCTCTTGTCTCTCTCTGTTCTTCCTCTCTCTTTTCTTCTCTCTCTCTTCTTCCTCTCTCTTTTCTTCTCTCTCTCTCCACTTTGGGCTTCCGCGCGGTTGCTTACCACAGCCAGTGGTACTCGAGCGTGGGGACGAGAGGCGGATTCATCCGCTCGGTCTGAAGGACGTGGCCCAGGACGGTGACAGCCCACATGACGACGCTCACGAGCATGAACGCCGAGAGGATCTGCATCGGCGTGCCATAGCCTGCGAAGAGAGCGGAGGCCGAAGAATCGAATCGAAACACGGCCAGACGGACGGAAAGCAGGGGGGAAAGACACAAACACGAATCGCCCCCGAGAGACAACAGCAGAGAACGACCCGGGGTTTGCAGCTCTGCGAGAAAAATGCGTCAGATGAACATCCGTAGGAGCCACCCGTTCGCGAAGCAACTGCTCGCTCAAAAAGTTAAAAAAAAGTAGAAACGTTTCCACGATAAGCCACACGGCGCACAGGATGTGCGGATCTTGTCTCGGAACAGCAGTGGAATGTCGAAATACAAAAGGGCCCTGCAGCCTCCTCTGCTCTGCGTGCGATCCCCGTCCGCATGCAAAAGAAGCCCGTACCTGTCATCCAGCAAAGGGCGATTTTCCCGGCGGCCGTGGCGAGAATTGCCACCTGAAGAAGCGCCTGGAAAATAAAGACGGTCTTGAGCGCTTTGGAGCATTTCCTGCGGCGAAGAACAAAGCCGGAAGACGAGAACAGCTGCGTGAGGAGGCGAAAAGCTCTTGCTCCTTCTTTTCTCAGCCCGTTCGCCGCCTCGGGCCGGACCAAAGACGTTGGAACGTTTCGAGAGATGCATGGGAGCATCGGTCCCCCCTTGAGATGCAGAAACGAGAGCAGAGCAACGCAGCACATCCTTCAGAGTCGCTAGGACGCGAGAAGCAAACGAGGAAAAGGCAAACGCGAAGGGCCTTCCCTCACCTCAAGAGGCCAAGTCCGCAGTACGAGCTCAGCCAGTACGGATCGCGGTACTTTCGAACGATGAGCATGGTGGTCGCGAGCGCCAGGTACGTTTCGAGGAAAGCGAAGTCCGAGACGATGCTGTCAACGAGAGGTCTGAAACAGAAGGCAGAAGAAAAAGGAGGAAAAAGACGAACTTTCCTTCGAACCGCCCGAGCTGACGCGGGTGACCAGGAGCGCAGCCCCCGCGGGAGGCGCCAAGTTAACGGCAGCACAGAAGCCGGGGAGCGTTCCGCGTATCCAAGGCAGTCTATGCGGGAACCTCCCCCACAAGACTTCTTCAACGGGAATTCTAAAAAACACTCGCCAGTCACCGACCGCCTTCAGGGAAAACGCTGGCCGTTTCTTCCATCAGCGAGCGCACTGCGCACTTTAAACATCACGCCAAGCCACACGACGGGAGAGCGTACGTACGCGCGAGCAAATGTGTATCTCCACGTGTGTGTGTATACAGGTAGCATGCACGTAGATACAATGATGTACATACGCTTTTTATAGATCGAAAACACGGTACAAATGGAGGTCTTCACATGTAAAAAACGTGGAGATTCCTCAGCGACTTCTGGCGACGTGCACGGCCTTCATGGTTCGCTGTGCGTCGCTTACAAATCGGCACCGAAGGAGAGGACGTTCATGTGCTCGCAGGTCCGCAGCGTGATGAAGTTGCTCGTGGTGGCGCCTCCGTAGACTCGCCAGCCCAGAACGGCGGAGTAGAAGCCGAGGCCATAAATGAGGTACTCCATGGTCACCCACGTCGCTGGGAAAAAGCACGCCGCAAACAGGACGAGGACAGGCCGGGAAAGGATGACACACACGTGCGAGAAGACGAAAAGCCGCCAACGCAAAAAAAGTGGACAAGAATTCCGCGAAAAAACGCGAGACGCCGATCCTCCAGTTACCGACCAATCAGGAGACGCAACCTCGAATGGCCGGAGCGCAGGCAAGATGAGGCAGGGCCGGAATTCTTCCACGAGGACAAACATGCACCGGCCTGCCTTATCCTTTCTCTCTAAAAAGTGGACGAGTCATCCCGGCACCCCGGCGTGGGTCCTCTGCGCTTGACATCCAGCGCTTTTTGTCTAAGACGGCGTTTCTCTGTTTTCACCTCAAGTTTCTCTTCCGCAAACTCAGCCGCCTACAGTTCCAGCAGATGCCTGTTGGCCGCCACGAGGGGACCAGAACACTCGCCCCCGGGCCACCGGGATAAAAGACCTGGCCGTTCCTTCCGCTTTCCAAATCTGAAGAATCGAAGAAGCATGCGAAGCAAGCACGGGAGAGAGACGTAGACCTAGAAAAGGGCAACGCTTGGAACGGTCTTGCTCTGTCGGGAAGCAACGCGTCTCGCAAGAGGAAAGCACACGCCAATGCAACGCAAGAGCTTGGAAAATCGAATGCAGGCTCGGGATTGCCGCCCTGAAGACGTGCACACGTCAGAGTTACACGGGTATGTCTGCGTAGGTCTGCGCCGCTCGTACAACGTCCACAGACGCGAACTTGTCGGTTCGTGGGAGTCCGCCTGGAATGTCTTCGCAATCGAGGGCGCAGGGAGAAATCGCTGCCTTACCGCCACGTCCTGCAGCATATCCCTGTGGACCATCGTCGTCGCAAAGATCTTCGTCGGACACCTCTTCCATGAACAATCCTGAGGCGACTTCTGCAGAGCTCACTCCCGTGCGTTTGGCCGCTCCTGGGCCGTTCACCACGGCGGCCTGCGGAAAAACGCATGCGTCCTCCGGCGCAAACTCTGTGTTGCGAGGCACCCTTCCCATACAAAAGGCTGCGCGGAGGTTTGCAGCGTCTGAATGCCCGGAAAGTCACATTGCGACATGCGAATGCTTTTCTCGGAGCACCCAAAGACGACTCGAGAACGGCTTCTTTCCTGGTCATTAACGTGCGTGGTGCACATCGCCTCGCACGTGTTGCCCCAGCAGTGTTATGCTGCCGTTGGGCGTAGGATGGGCCGAATTCTGAACAGATACTTTGAGTAACTAAAACAGAACCTCGTGGCACTAGGAAATAGGAGATGAAGACCGTCGGCACGAGGCGGCATAACGGTTAAGGTAACGCGACAAAAACAAGGATGCACAGGGACTCCTCTCCGCGTCAACCGTATTTCACGGTAGGCCTTCTCTGCACACGTTTAGGTCAAGACAGCTGTGGGCACATGAAGAGACCTGCGGACCCACCGCTCACCATGCTGATCGAGGCAACGAGATCCCCTGCTTCTTGCCCCTTTCCGGAAACTCCTCTCGGTCCATTCGGAGCAGTTCGACAGAGGTCGTCTCCGTGGCGCACGTCTGCGAGGTGGAAACTTCCATTCAGCCCGAGTGCAGGACCAGACGGGTCACCGGTGTCTTCAGTTGCTGGAGGCAGTGCGCATGCGCCAGGTGTACGTACGCGTGAGCCTCGCACGGCGGAGACCACCACAGCTGAAGGGTCAACTCCCTTGTGAATCTCCCCCTCCTCTCCCAAGCGATTTTTCCTTCCAGAAGAGGGCCAGACCTTCCGAGTCTCACGGGGAACAGCAGGAGCCAGGGACAAACCGGAGGGGTCAGGGGAACGCGAAGTTCCCGGCGCAGCCCCCATCCAGCGCCAAGACGAAGACCGCTGGGGCTTCGACCATTTTAAAACGATGAAAAACAGTTGAGCCCCAACGAGAATCAAAAAGAATCCATGTGATACCGTTGCTTTTCCGTGGCAACTGACGTAGTACTCGTACGCTGAGTGAGAATAGCGCAGAACAACAGCGGGAAATCGCGTGCAGGGACTGCCGCGTAACAGAGCAAAACCTGTCGGGCTGCTTTTTAAGACATGTTTTAGGTGACTGTGCCGGCTACAAAAGAAAAACGAAGCCACAAACAGTTCTGCTGTGTTGTGCGCGTGCTCCCCGGCTAGCTTTGTGCGGGGACAACCGCCTCGTGTCCCTCCTACACCCTCCAAAACCAAAAATCAGTTCCAGATTCCATCGCTGTGGTTGCTGGTGGTCTAGCACCTTCTCTCTCCCCTAGTCTAACGTACCTGAGGGTCCGGCTGTATTGAAGGCGATGGCCACGCCGATGCAGGCGAGGCAGGAGAACAGATACACACCTGTGACCCTGCCCAAGCCGAGAACCGCGCAGGCGGTGCTACAGCTGCTGCGTCTGGCATTTGTCCGCGGAGGCAACCCTCGAGAGCTGTTTGGAGCGCCGCCCAACGCTCCGCTTGGGTGACTCAACGCCATGGGGAGGTTTCCCGAGCCGAGACCTCCCGACCCCAAGGGACCCGCAAAGAAACCGCTAGTCGGCAAGCTTCCGGCAGGGCTGCCTGCCGGCGCGTAGCCGGAATGGGGACGCATATGGAAGGGCTGGTAGGACAGAAAACGTTGTCATGGGGGACCGAAACGGGGCAGAGAGGTGGGTAAGAAAACGGGGAGCGAGGGAACGCCACGGCAGGTGTCGTGGATGGGACAGCCGGAAAGGGTGGAGAGGCTTCGGCCGGGAAAGGCACGACGAGGTAATGCAGAGGGCCGATGGCAGGCAGGAAACGGCGTGGCGTGGAACGAATGGGGTACGAATTTCAACGGATGATGTGATGCAAGGAAAGCACAAAACACAATCTCGCGAGCGCAGGTGGGAACGCGTGCTGGACACAAGAATGCCGGTGTGTACGGATAACGGAAACGGACACACCGCAGCTAAGGTCCTAAAACGCTTGAAGAGAAAGCGATTACAAGCCCTCTCGCAACCAAAGAAAGGTGGAAACCGCTGAGCAGCCACCAAACGACGAAATAGAGCCGGTACGTGTCTCTGGACCGTCTGTCTGGTCTTTCATCATAGACCGGGAAGCCGAACCCGAAGCGCAGGAGTAACACATAACGTCCTGCCGCTTTCTCCTGTATCCCTGCTTTCCTCAACGTACCACGACTCACACGACTATACATATGGTCTGGAAAATAGCGTGGAACTGCTCGATAAAGAGCACACCACTGCAGCGCCGCTGATGCAGCGGAATAGCGGATGAAGAGCGTGCCCAGCATGCGAGACACGCACGCGAAAATAGCAACAGTTCGAACCGTCCATTCGACAGGCCCACTTCTCAATTTCGCCACTAGTCAGAAATAAATCTGTAGTTGCAGTGGTGCCCCTGTTGGTGAAAAAGCATAGTTGGATCGATGTAAGATCTAGCGCGATTGGTGACCCTCTTTTGAGGTTCGCAAACGCCATGCGAACGAAAAGTTTGAGGAAAGGGCTCAGAGCAGGTTTGCACGTTCGCTTTATACGCTGTCTCACAACGTCCTATAATCGAACTCAGCTACGCCAAGTAGGGAACAGCAGGCTTGCATAACGTAGTGGCCAGAGAGAACCACCGTCAACAGCACTTTCCCGGCGCAGACGCTGCGGCGGTATCACACCTGAGCGCCATTGTCTTCAGACAGACCCGTGTGCACCCATGGTGGGGTCCAAGTCGCTCTGTGCCAGCTTCTGCTGCGCGGAGCGCTACGTGTAGTCGGCAGTAGTGGAAGAAAAGGCGGAGCAAACTGGTTTCGGATGCGCTCCGGAAAGCCAGTTGCCTTCTTTGAGCCGTAGTGTTCGATAGGCGCGAGCGGACTGGCGCTCTTTTTTTCGATCGGGCGGTTTATATCCGACGCTTGTCTGTCGGATTTTTCCGATATTTTCGCTGTGCTGGCGATCGCATGACCGGGACGAAAAGCAAGAGCAGATCCTGGGAAGCGCTTGCCTTGTCTAAAGTGCTGCCACGTTCCGGCGCAGTATCCTTGATACTGTTTCCGGATGCAATTTCAGTTGCATCTGAGGTGCGAAACAGGAAGTGTCGCCTTCATTTTCGCAGTGAAGTGGAGTTCCGAGGAGGGTGGTCTAGAACGGCATCCTGGTTCCAGGTGTCTGTACAGTTGAAAGTGAATAATGACGCTTCTACGTTTTCACAGAAGAAACCTGGCGTTCGGTCGATCCGGCTGTGCCGCCACTTTGTCAGACGCAGAATGCTTCCGTTGGTTCGGTTTATTCGTCAAGTGGGCTCTTACTTTGTGTGCCAGTCGGTAAACATGCGTGTTTCTCTGTCGTGAAAAAGTCTCGAGTGTCCGTTTCCTTCCCGGTAGCCGGCATCGAGCCTTTGGACTCGCCCGTATGCACGTTAATCGGTCGTCTTTTTTGAGGGCAGCCAGAGGCGCCACGTGGATTGGGAGACGTGGGACTGCGGGGCGAGGCGTCAGAAACAATTTATTTTTGGTTCGCCGGAGAGAATGTACGGTTTGGCTGCTTGCTTCCCGGACGGCGGACGCCTGTCAGCCATTTGGAAAGCAGTGGACGACGTGGCCAAGCAGGCGACAGGGCAGTGGCACTCATTGACCTGAATGACGGTACGCCAGGTGCTCCGCCTTTTCTTTGGTTTTCATCTCTTACCTGCGCTGACGAGCAGACGATCAGATTTGTGCTTCCTTGAAGGCCTTTTCCGCTACTCCCTACCGTACAAAGGGAGACGACGACTTCCCCGGAGTTCTGTCCAAGAGCTGCGTGGTCTATTAAGTGGAATCGAAATCCGGAATCTCGTTTACCCTTGCTTCTTCGGGAGACAAACCGGTGCTAGTCTGGATGAGGCCACAATCGAGCGTTCGTGCTCAGAAACGGCAGTGGTTTTGTCCACAGACCGGTTTTGTCGCGGGGTAATTCAGCCTGTATTGGCTCGCTGTCGACTTCAGTCGCGCAGATTTATCTGTGAGGTTTGCACATTCTCTGGTCGTTTATTTATTGGCGACTCTCTCTTGCCATTCTTCTAGTCCTCCAGGCAGTGCGCAGAAATGTATGAACTCTGCTAGGAGCGGGAGATTTGCACGTTTCGTGCAAAGAGATTGGGGATCTGCGTTCCCGTCTGAACATCCTCGCGTGCGTTCTTTTCTTTCTCCGCCTCTTCACTTGGCTTTCAACTCGCGAGGTTTTTCCTCGTCGCCTGAGCACCAGGTTCTTGTGGTGTTGGAGATCGTGCTTGCTCCGGTCATTTCATCTTTTCTGAAGAGAGGCAAGAGAACAAGATGGCTACAGGCACGGGCGTTGGTACGGACCAGCTGTTCTTTCCCAAGTGTGACATGGGAGGAACGGCAGCAACATCGCCGCTCGACAACCTCCGGTGTCTCGAGCGGTTGCTGGATGTGACATACTCATCGGTGTGTTGCTCCCTCAACGCGGGAACGCTTCCGATTCTTGTACGCGTACCTCTTATTTTTCCCGACGATGAAGAGTCGCAGTCGCGGGTCTCTGACCCTGTGGATCCGTCTGCCGTGTCTTCACGCGTCAGCGGGTCGGTGCACTGTATGGGTTCGGGGTCGAGCGAGAGATTAGCAGATATTTTTGGCCGGAAGCCTGCTTCGTACTCCCGCCATTCTCTGTCTGAAAGCGTCGCACAGCTTCCGCCGCCCCGAGAAAGCAGGCGTATGTACTCGGGACACAATATTGTCACGCCTCCTCGGTGTTCATGCACACGAGTGGACACGAAAGGAAAGCCGAGCCGACGGTTCTCATCCACCTTCCTCTCACGCAACAACAGCGGAGAGCGTGCATCGGCATTTCTGGATACACAGGGGCGGGATAGTAGCGGGTTCTGTCTTGCGTGCACGTCGGTGGACACGGACGTCAAGGGATAGGGGTGCCGATTGAAATTTTCTAGCTCGTCGTCCAGTGCATGTGAAAGTGCACAGCGACGGTATGGGCGGGGGACGTGCTACAAGCGATGGTGCGACGGTGGAAATTCCGTATGTCATGCTCCACAGGAGGCGCCTAGGTTGCAGAGGACACCACCGGAATGCGGGAGCAAAAGGCTTCCGGGTTGGTTTCCCAGTGTCTGCCCGAGGGCCTTGTGAGCGGGTGGCATACGACGGGGTCTAATAGAAGGAGCTTGTGCTGGCTGTGCCAGAGATGCGTCTTCTTACAAAAGGTGAAGGCACCAGAGAAGTTCGCGTACTTCGCCAGCTACAAAGTGATAGATGATGTGGCGCGAGCCGGAGGGTGGAAGCTCAGGGAGGACTGCTTTTGGACCAAGGGGTGGGAGTACCAGTCCAGGCGGTGGTTCTGCGATTGTTCTTACGTTAGGGCGCTTAGATAAATGCGCGGGTGTACTAGAGAAGTGTGGGCCAGAAGTTTGTGCCGATTCCGTGCATCCTGAAGAACCAGATCGCAAAGATTGTGGTGTGGCGGCAGAGCAGGCCCACCGAGAAAGGGTGGTATAGTCTCGAGCTGTTTTCTGGTCTCCTGTCGTTCTTACCGAGTATACAAACCCCATACCTTCACCGCAAAGCCGGGCATCATCGACTTCACTGCGCGAAGATATAAGGTGAACACCAAGCAGTGAGGAACATGTGTTTGGGGTTTCGGAGGGGACGTGTTCACGCGAATGTGAAATAGACGACAGTACGCTGAGCGCTGCTTTTTTCTGATATGACAAAGGTAGAACAGTGTAACCGCGAGGACTTCTTTTCCCAAAGTCGCCAAGGAAAAACGACTGGCAGGACGTGCTAGATGAGGCCGGGGCGGTGCTTGCGTTTTCCCAGAGGGGCGTCCACTGTACCGTTTACTCGTAGCGCAGGCGCTGGCATTGTGAAAGGCCTGGATGTCTCTTCATGTCGGTAGCGCAGGACTGGATTTCTTGGGTGGAATCTGTGTCATTCCGCAGTGGTTTCACGTCCCAAAATGTGGCGCTGGCGCTTGCGGAAGGTTTCGTGGTTGTGTGTGGAGTGCTTCGAGTTTGAGCACACGGAGTGCTCGCTCGGAAGTTTCGCTCTTTTTTTTATGAAGACGGCCTTGAGGAAGAGCAGAACGTCGTCGGCAAGAAGTGGACCGGGTTTTTACGACGTGTGCTGTTGCGAACGCACCCACAAGGAGGGACACGACCGTGTTCCTGCTCTGTCCACTCTACATCGTGACGCGCATTTTACTCCAGGAAACGAATGTGGAGTGTTCTAGGTGATGTGTGGCGTCAAGAACATATTCCATGATGGTTGCCTGTCTCACTGGAAAGCAAACAGGGTTTTCCGATCACTTCCAACGTAAATAGAGCAGGGGCAGCAATCAAGCTCCTCGCCAGGGTTGAATTCTGCTCCGTCACGATGTGCGCGGCCTGTTTCAGTGGTTATATTATGGGAGATCTGCGAAATATGTAAGTACAAACGAGCGACAGCGCGGGCTTCGCACGTATGTTCCGAGAGGGAGTCGGGTACGTGTTCGAGGGTGCATCATTTTTACAGTAGATTGGCCCAATATCTGTTGTGAGCCTGTTGGAGTGTCCCGAACATATTGCTTGTGGACTCTCGAGTGTTCATGCTGCCGGTTTTCCCATAACAATTCGCATTTATTCGTTGGGGTGTATTGGGGCGCACGTCATTGCATGGGGTGCTGAACGTCAGGTGGGAAGACGCCTGCTGGAGTTGCGACCCAAAGAGTCTCGCAGTCGGGGCAGCCAAAGGGCTCTCAAGACAGCGGAGGTTCGTGTGCGGGTGATTCCTGTGAGGGGCCGTGCTTGTTTTCCCTTTTTTCGTTTTGGTACAGCTTCTCTTCCCTGATGACGAATGCACTTGGAGCATGTTTATATTTTTCCTTTCAAGATACGCATCCTAGGCAGGAGAATTGTCGAAGCGAAGTTTCAGCCTTCCCACCAGATGCGTCCAGTCGAGTAAGAAGTGAGTTTGTCTTTAGACTGCTAAAGCTCATCTCAAGTTCCCGGATACCTGGCTAAGTTCAGCCAGCGTTGCTGGTAGCGTGGAATCGGGGAGACGCTCATCAGACGTCTGTGCTGTTCGTGGTGACGCTTGTCAAGAAGATCGACGACTTGCCTGTTGAACCGTGGATTCACTTGCCGTTCAAATGTTGTCAGGAGAGTCGTGTGACATGAGGGAGATCTGCAAGACAATTTTGTATTGATAAGTTTTTTCCTGATAAAATCCTCATGCATTAAAACCTGTCGACACTGCGCTGTCCGAATCGACGGATTCAAGCAGGCACACAACAGTGTTCGCGGCACTCTTCATCGCCTTTCAGCCGTCCCTCGGTTGCTTGTTGCGGCACTTGGCGTATGACTTTGTTTTTTCCGCCAAAGGTTGTCGTATCGGATGCAAATCAATTTCGTGCTGCCGACGTAATCCACTACTGTAACTTGCAGACAGTCGCGGAAAACACTCTGCCAATTCCGCGGCTCATTCGATAGGGAAGATCAAATAGCTCCGCTCCATACATGCCTGTTAACGTATGAGCGCTCTTTTTACGCCTGGTATGTATGGGTAATACTCGACTCTAGTTTAGCCGCTGCTGCCGCTGGTTATTCTGGATGTACGGTTGTACTTTTATGAAGCCTCTGTCGAGTCACAAACAAGACCGGAACCCCCCATTGGCGACAAGCAGCAGGCACGCTTTCGTGACGGGTGTAGGGTGTACGCCCACGCGAGTCGTAGTAGCCAAACACTTAAGTGCTCTTCCAGTGCATCGCCATGAACGTTCACGGAAATGCTGCACTGGCACCTCACAAAGAAGTCTGTAGACAACAACATCTGTTTGCACCATTGAAAGGCGGCTTTTCCAACATGAGCTGCGATGGCGAGCTCAAAGTTGAATCAACGGTCAGCACAGGACAGCATACCAGTCACTGCCACACCAATCCCCACAGTTTGTAGTTTTCGTGGCTGTGTGGGAAAGCGACCGGCGCTGTCCTTATCCCATACAATGTAAACGTTGAACTTCCGACTTGTCGGAGCTGAGGCGTCTTCACCAGCGCGACTGGATGTCAGGAAAAGCAGCAGTGTGCTGTGCTGGGTAATTAGTCCTTAAATCTGGTTGCCTATTCTGTTCTGAACGGTTACGCACAAGTAGCCACATCTGGTTGCCTATTCTAAACTGTTACGCATTTCCCGGTGACCACTTTTCCGTATTCAGGACGGTTGACAGCCCCGCGAAGTATGTTCGTGACCGCCCCTACAGAGCAGCGTGCTGCGGTTCCGGACGACGGATAGCCGGCACCGACACCAGTCGGTACACTCAGCGGCCACGTGCGACGTTTTTGTGGCATGCTTGCAACTGTGTATCAGGACGATTAATATTTGGAACTGAAGATGAGAAAAAAAGTCCTCGAGTTTGTCATTTTCGGCTATATGTATCTGACAACAAGAGGTCAGAAGGTAGAGGAGCGCGCACGCCAGGCGCCCATTTGAACAGCAGGAAGGAGCACGGTAACAAATCCCCCCACTGACAAATACCTTGTGATATCGTTGCACGACCCCCCACCTAGCCATGCCCTTTCCACGATAGTCACACTGACCTCTTTAGGCCCCAAATACACCGAAACTCGATGCTCCCCTGGAATACATGTGCCGTACAATACTCGAACGGCATTCACACCGAGGACACACGATGTCTTGAAGGGGCAACGAAAGAGCGTCAACCGGGGAACGAGGAAAGATTTTTTCACCGCATCTTCCGACAAGGGAATGAATGAACTTTTATCACCACATATGTCAACGGCTAGCGATTGTGTGAACTAACTATATGAACAACACCAGTCGAAAATGTCTTTCCGGATGTGCTTACGTACAAATAATTATCACGGTATATGAAAACATCTACGTCATCCTAGCAAGCGTGAACAGTCGAATCAAGACAAGATTTTCCCGCTTCGACATGATCGAGAGGGCGGAGAGAAGAAGCTAGTCGGCACCTGATTCTTCTGTTCACTGGACAATAACTGAGGTAAGAATGGGAGGGAGGATGACAGAAAGCTAAAATCTACGCCACTCGGTCAATTCGCACTGAAATGGGACGGCCGTCCAGCATGTACTCGTTAAACAATTCCACCGCGCGTTGCGCTCCCTCAGGGGTGGAGAAAAGCACAGTGCCCACACCCTTTGATCGGCCATCGGGCATCGTCATCACGTCGGCTCTGTGAACAAACAAAAGCGTACGCAGACAGTCAATTGTTCATCTCGCGCAGTTGTGCCGCCAGCAACGCTGAGGCCACTGTCTAGCATAAGAGCACCTTTACGGTGGCGAAGAAGCTGAAGCGACCGCCCTGTTACCCCACTGCCTGAAGAGCCCCGGAAAGCAGAGGGGAAAACACGGCAAAAATGCTCCCCTCACCTGACGACGTCACCGCATTCTCGGAACAAGTCCTTCAGATCTTGCCACGAAGTCCTCCACGGCAAGTTGGAGACGAAAACTTGTCGGCCGCTCCCGTCGCCATGGCCACCCGCGCCACCAGCGTATCCTCCACGGCCACCTCGGAAGCCACCTCCATAAGCGCCGAAACCGCCACGCATGCCACCGCGCATGCCGCCGCGCCTAAACAGCCAGAGCAAACACAAGGCAATCAACTTCTCTTCATACCAGAAACGTCGCTCCGCAGTTGCCTTCGCACCAAGGCGCCCCGACCTTACAATAGCGGTGGCTGACATACGCTAGTGTAAAAACGCGAGTCACTCCCTTCGGCCACTGCGCCCGCTTTCCATCTCCACCCGCTACCTCGCCTAAAATGGCTTGGCCGTTTCACTGCTGAAGCAGGCATCAGGAATGGGCGGCCGAGGATACGAAATCTTCGCCCTGCTCATGCATTGGCAGTCCGCGTCATGCCCAAGCTGTCACGGCATCCCATTGAGCAGCTAGCCTTCCTTCATTTTTCGACGCCTCCCGAAGATGACCGCGCTTCAACAAGAGACGCTCGTCATCTTCCAAGGCATCGTGCATTGAACTGTGGGCAGACGTCTAGCATGTCCATTCCCCGGCTTGAACTGCATGCAGATATCGCGTGTTCCAGCACGTCTCGTCCAAAACTCTGTTGTACGTCCACCTCTGACAGCACCGCCGCCTCCTCCAAGCCCCCGGCACTCTGCGTTCTCCACCGCCAGCACGAAATAACGCCACTAGAAGGGACAATTCCCCAATAAAGGCTGATTAAAGCATGCATGTATCCCTCCAACCCCTTTCTGACGGAAAGGCTGTAAATTTAACGGCTGGAGTTGGAAACCGCTGCGTGTACGTCCCGGTTCAGATTTCCCTAGGAGGTTTCGCGCGTCGCCCCCTGCTTGTCGTGGCATCATACCCGCGGAACGCCCTGGGACCTCCGTAGTAGCCCATGTCGCCGTACATGTTGTAGGGAGGCGGACCGTTGAATCGTCCTCCATAGCCCCCGTAGTAGCCCCCGCCGCCTCTGCCTCTATACATCCCTCCGCCATAGTAGCCGCTTGCCCACATCGGGCCACCCCCTCTACCCCCGTAACCTCCCCTGCTTCCATACCCGCCTCCGCGGCCGCCGCTGAACTTCTGTCCGTCTTCACGATCTTCACGAACGAAAATCAACCGATCTAAAAAAACGCAACACAGAGAAAAACAGCTTTAACCACAAATCCGCTCTGCCAACGTACAATTGAGACAGCGCCTCCGAAGCAACTACTCCAGCAATCGAGAGCACACGCGTACGGCATAACTGCTAGTCCCGTAACATAGCTACACGTGTCTCTCCAGCAGAACAATACCGCGAGCCTCTCACTATGTGACCACACCAACCGTACTACGAGCCGTAGCACAAACACACAGGCAAACGCGGCCCTGCGACATACCAAACAACTCCGTATCTGTGAGCTCCTTGATGGCCTTCTGGGCATCCTCGACGTTTGTGTACTCGACAATACCGCAACCCTTGCTGCGGCCTTGGAAGTCCTCGAACACATCCGCCCGCAACACTTCGCCGGCCTGCTTCATGTGGTCCTTCAGGTGCTGCCACCTAACTTTCCACGACAGGTTACCCACATACACTCTGCAGGAGGGCTCCTGAACACGCACGCACACAACCCACACGAAGGCAGACACGTGGCTAGCAATCCCCGGCGCTCTTGTCTCTTCACCGGTAAACTCCACACATCACTTCTGAGGGTGCATAGCAAAAAGATTCGCTCACCGTAGTGGCCGCCGCCTCCCGCGGGAGTTGCTGCTGCTGCTCGTCCTGCTGCACACAAGGACAGAATAAAAGGCACCACAAGACCCGTACCAGTGTCGTCTGCCCAATGGAAACACACCAGCGCACGACACAATCAGACGGGCACAAACGCCGCAATCTTCCCCCATGCTACCATCCCTCCGTGGCCTGCGAGAGGCGCGGAGCCGGTTGTTAGACTCTATGGTGATATGTCTAAGCCAACGGCGAAAGTAGGATGTGACCTGAGAGAAATGCTAAAAATCGATTGTTAAGGACGACGTGCATCAACAACAGCAGCAGAGGCGGCAGGGATGGTAATTGCGGCTCTCGGGGACGCGCGGGCGTTGCGAGCACCGGACATACAAAAGCGCTACGACGCGTCAGCGCCTGCTGCATGAGAATAATGACGGAAACTCGAGTGACATCCAACTTGTTTCATCAATGATGTCTACTGCCGCATGCACCCCGGTGAAGAAAACTGGAAAGAGAAATCACCGCATTTCTGGGATATGGGCAAGAGGCGATAAGTGGAGTGTACAGACAACTGATCCAAAAACTATGAAGGGCTTAACGTACCGCTGGCATCCTGTCCACTGATTAGAAAAGTCTCCTTTCGCGAACGTCGCCGATCCTCAAACCTCACACTTTTCCAGACCAAAATCCCAACTTCGCAACCACAATAAACCGCCTTTTCTTCCTCGGCCTCGCTCAAACTATCGACATCTTCTCACCGTCTGAACTCTGTCGCTGCGCCAGCCCACAGACGGCGGGGCGTGGGGCACACTGCGAAGAACGGCGCCGCGCCAAAAAGAAGCGGCTTCCCCTTCGGTCGCCCACCTCGATGACGGTTGCGCGTCCAGTCCCGACCACTTTTTCTCCCAGGGGAGGGGAGCATTGGTTCTCCACCAAAAATAGAAGTGCGGTAAACCGTGGCAGGCGAAGGCCAGGGTGTATCACCGGGCTTCGTCCCCTTGTCGAAATACCTTCACCGCGCCGAAAGTGCGTCGTCTTCAAATTAAACTCCCATTTTGGCGAGAAGGCTATACTACGTACTGTGCGAGACAGGCATTCCATGCACGTTCCGCACTTCACAACACAGAGACACCGAATGGGGGGGGGTTGAACGTTTTTTCCTGCAGACGGGGCACAGGCCGTTGGACTTTAAGTCTGCGTTGGCCGTCTCGGCGCATGTCTGTTTATGTGGACTCACCTCCGGTAGTTCACTGGTTAGTCCTCGTGTGAGGCAAGTGGTCAGTCCGGAGAACGATTACAGCGTCGAGGTTCACTGCTGAACGTCCAGGGCAGTGCACAAGTGTGCAGAGACACGTGGTATGCTCGGGATCCGTAAACAGTTCGTAGCGTGTCACATCTCGGTCCCTCCTCGTCGGTAAGCGTGACGGTTGATGAGCCGCGTACGGTGCATATATTTACGCTGATAGGATGTGTGAATCCTTGCACCTAATAAGCGAAAACTAAATGCCATCGTCTGCGTTTCTGTTTCCCACTTCCAACGAGCTGTAGTGCCACTAGACACCCTTTTTTTTGTCTAGACGAGGCCAGCGCTATGCAAGATGCAGCACGGGGAATGGTAGGCAGGGCCTCTCCCTGCTTAAAATGGCCGCAGCTGCCTGTCTCCCGATATGGGATGTGACAAACATTCGGCTAACCGAAAAGGGATATGCCACTGGCAACTGAGACCAAAAATCACTTCCCACACGTCCTTCCCTCGGTAAACCTGGCACCGTTGAGGACCGTGGCATAAGCGAGTAAACGGAAATGCAGACAAACGTTAGTTTGCTGTTCCCGAGGACAAGGATGTGTAACGTGCCATCTGTGCATTTGATATTCGTTTATGCATTTTAGACGCCAACTTCCCGGCTAAACATCCCTTTTCTTTGAAACACACTTCCCATGTCGCCGTTAGTATAATCTCAAATTACCAGAAGCCTTGGGATCTGTATAGTGTAACGGGACCGACCGAACCCCTGCGAAAAACAGCGCTAACCGCCGGGATGAGAAGGTCTGCGAGTTGGTGTGAATTCACTGCGTATTATAGATTATTCTTGAGTCACTGTTCAGAAAGTCTCGAAGTAGTGTCCGTCTAACTTGGGCGCTCGCTTCGAGCAATTCGACTAGCCAAACCCACAGGGATTCCGAGGACACCCGATCACTTTTCTTTCCATAGATCGCATCTACCCTCGCCGCATAAATGTAAGGCAAGTGTGTTTTTTCGCATTTGTCGCTTCTAGTGAATGGACTCGATCAGTTTCGCGTATGTGTAGTGAGCTCACTGATTAAGGCGTTGTTGCCCGACGAACACAACCTGCACGGGGTGGATCAGTGCACGAGGCAATGCCCGCCTGGAGCTCTGACCTCTCGGGCCATGGGAACGGCATGCTTTCCATCTTGGGGCTGCTTATCCTGTCATGCGCTGGAAGGATACCTTTCGGACAAGCTTACAAAAACGCGAATCAACCCCCAGTTCCGACATCAACGGACTGGCCCTGCCATGTGGAAACCAGTCAGCAGCTGTCCGATTGTTTCCGGGTACGTAAGGAGTCGAAAGACTCAAACAGCTGAGTTTAGTCTTCTCTAATCTGAGTATAGTGACGCACCTGTGACTTAACCCGTCCTAGTTTCTCTGGAGCTCGCAGTTGGAACATCTATGGGAGAAACAGATCATGAAAAAGTCAGACACACAGGGAAAGCATGAGATATGAATGGATTCTGGAAAAGCGGATCGTGCGAGAATGTCACACAGAACTGCCCATCAATTGCTGTCTGTTTGCCAGTTAAGTGACGAGAACAAATGCTTCCTGTGGACTGATTGACACCTCTCGGGGTGTCCCGTCGACGTTACCTCTTCAGATGGAGCGAGAGAAGGTTACCTTTCCATGTGCGAAGGAGATCGTTGTTCAAGACTGCCAGGATGCTTTGCCGCTGTCTTTAGAGGTCAGCAAGAAAACCAGGCTTCTGCGCTCTAGTTTGCCAGCAATGCGTTGGAGTCGCTGAATAGTCTCAGTTGCAAGGCTGCCGGTAACATAATCCTCTAACTGGTTAACATGCCGAACAAACTCGAACAACTGTACCATACTTGGTATTTCGTATTGTCTTTGACTGTTTAGCTATATATTTCTCGATTCAAGCAATTTATTTATGCGGTAGACAAGTGTTCTGCGTACCCACAAGCTGCGGCGCCGATAGCAGACGTGGGCAGATGCATGCATTAAATGTATGAATATATTTTGATGTACAGATAGATACATGTTTTTTCGTGCGCAAAACTCTTGGCACGCAATTCACGCACGCCTGCCTGCACCCAGACATGGTTAATATGGTAACAACCGTTCGTCGAGAGCGGTGTGTGTCAGTCCTCTTAGGGAACACTTGGTGAACAGTTTTCTTGTGGTTAGCTCATGGCACGGGAGAACCGCAAATACAGTGGCCGTAAAGGTGGTGGAACTGAGGTTACTTGTTAGGTCTTCCTAGCAATAGCACTCGTGAGACAGGCAGGCAGCTGCAGCTAAGGTTTTAAAGACGCCAGAAACAACTCATCAATACAGTGGCTGGACACTGTCTACATGTGTAACCAGAACTCAAGGCAGACGGGTGACTCGACTCCACTTACCAGCTCCCCGCCGCTAGAAGGCGGAGTCTTCCTGCACTCGAGCCCTGTGAGTGGCAAGGACTGATAGTTGACGGAGCATGAAAGAAGGTGCGCCGCAGCTGTGTTATTTCGTGCAAACAACCCGTGCTGCCTCTCCCCCTGCGTTCTTTTTGTATGCAGCGCAATTTGAGTGGTATCAGGGCGCGTGGTGGTAGTGTACGTGAAACGACGAAATCACAGATTATACCGAAGACTAAGGTGGCACCGGCTGTGCTGAAAAGAAAGATTATTGATGATTCCCCTGATCCATATGACTGTGAAGAGGTACGCTTTCGCACCCTCGATTTAATTTTGGTATATTTCAGGTGTAATTAGCTTGTAACGTAGGTTTTTTCGAATCAAGGTGGGAAACGATAGAAATTGTACAGTGTAGCTTTCCAAGGTATATAACACAAGATTTGTCATCAAATATCTCGCAAGCATGCTCGCGATTGCCATGGCCATATTACCGCCTTCATTCAAACATCCGTTGATATATCGCCGCGAACTTCCTGGTGGGAAAAAGCCTATTTTTGTCACCTCCACTCTCAACGTAACCACCGCAGTGACTATCAGTCTCTCCCCCCAGTGAGTGTAGGACAGTATTTTGCCCTTAATAGGTAGCGCAAACTCACGCCAAATGGTAGAGAACGGGGTGCCCCAGATGCAGCTTTCTGTACGAAGGTACCACATGACTTCTGAGTATGCTGTTTCCTCTGTGTAGGAGGTTCTGGTTCAGAAGGAGGAAGAATGTATCACTGCAGTGGAGCAGGAAGTCTGTACAGACTACGAGGAGGAGGTGGACGACACTTGTTTCAAGACTGTGCCAAAAGAGAAGTATATCTGCCCAGAATTCGTCCTCATGCGAGTGTGTGATTTCACCCACGTATACCCAGTAGCGGAGGTGCCGGATGTAGCTGTGACAAATTCAGGACAGCCGAATGATATGGCACGCCTGCTTGAAGAGTCTAGCACACCTCAAACGAAGGAAGCTTCACCTGCCGAAGGACCGGATGCTGGAAAAAGAAGGCTGTTCATACAAACGTAGGTCTCAGAGACTGGATAAACTTGGTGCAGTTGATGGATGTCTTTCCAAGTTGCGCTCACAAGGGCAGCGCGATATGCATCTGTATGCCGATATGCCTGAAGACACTTGTGTACACATCACCCCTTAAGGGTCGAAGGTTCTCTTCATGAATGCACATGTATATACGTACAGATGAGTCAATTTACGTATGCATAGGCATCAATGTGAAGAATGACCCAGTTCCGTCTGCCCGCTATCCCACCGCCGCCTTCCGAAAGCCAGAGAGCCTGGTAGAATACGTAGGATCTCGATGGTTACCCACCCACCCCCCCTCCCCTTGTGCACACAGGAAAACTCCCTTCTCAATTGCAGGAGGTCCTTTTCCTCAGAAACCCCGACTGCCTGATTGGCCCAAGCCCCCCCCTGGGATTTGCCATGGTGCTGACTGTCCGCCGTACACCGTGCCTCAGTGCGAGAGGCGACCTGTGAAGTTCAACAGGCAATGTGAAAGAGTAAGTAGGTAACATATTTCCAGACCGGGCTATGGATAGCTGGACTACTTTTCTGTCTATTTTGTACCATGTATTTCGTTTTGCCGAATTGGTTTTTGTCACCACAATCGTCTTTCTTCCCTTCCTTCATTTCTCTCGTGGGCATGTGGGTTCTCCCCTCGTCCTCGGTGAATGATTCTCGCAGCTTGATTTTTTCGCAACACACAGCCAGTCCCTATCGCAGTCAGATGAACTGTTGAGCCTTCAATCTACGCACTGTTCTAGGAAAATATATTTCATAACTGCTCTACAAGACGTTCGTTGCTATGACGGAGTTCAAAGTTACGTTCCAATTTCGTTCAGTGCCAGTATCGTTCATCTTTGCATGACGCACCCAAGGACGAGCAACCAGAAATTCGGAACCAGTTCGAGGACAGAGGCAAAACCTGTGCGGTAGCAACTGCAACCCATCTTCCTGAGGTAGCGATACAATCTGGCTGCCCATAGTATTCTTTTAGTCGTCGATATGTGCTAGAAACAGAGAGCTCCGAGAGGGGGGGCCTCCACTTCTGCTAACAGACGTGGAGCATTCCTCGATCTGACTGCGCGACTTTCGTCCTCTCCGATTTCTGTTTCTGTCTTACAGGGCCCCTACCAGAAACCCTATCCTTGCAAACGTACAGAGAAGAAACGAGAATGCCATGTGAAGCTGGTGAAGAAGCGTATGCCGTGTGTCAACGTTAGCCCCGCTACCAGACGAATTTCTTGCCAAGGTGACCAAAAGAGAAGACTATCTCTAATTCGGTCACCTATTTCACGGTCTCTCTTAATTCCTGCGGTCCACCCTCCAGTGCCCCGCACACATCTAACTAAGCCAGAGGTTACCACCTCGAGAACAGATGACGCAGTCGACTTTGCTCGTTCTACGTCCGGCAACTACGGGAACTTTCACCACTCCACGGCTGCAGAATGGCTGCCGTTTCCGAGTCAATCTTCCTTCGCCTCTTCCAGACAGACAGGCGGCGCAGGAAAAGACATTCAGGCAAGCTGTAGTTTTGCGTGGGCGTCTCCACACAAACCAGTCCAGTCATTGGTATTTGTTTCGCACAGTATTTGTCTCGCATAAGCGTGACCCGAACACTTTTTGCTTTTGGGACGAAACATCATGCAGGCGTGGCATTTGCCCATCGATGTGAAGAAGGTGTTACCAGGACCCTCAGTTGTGCATAGCACTGTTGGACACGGTGCCATGTCATCGGCTAGGCTCTCAGCTGATAGTAGCTTCTTCGGAATAACAGCAGGGTGTCTTCCTTCTTACTACGTGATGCACGAGCAACCCGATGCATCCGGATGTGTTCTTCCCTGAGGGCGTGCATATAATTTGTTTATGTGTATGTACATACACTCGCGGTACCGGGCGAAAATGTACATCTGTCTGTCCTGTGTTGTGTGTAGGGCATCACTCCTCAAACCTTCCAGGTAAGGACAGGCCGGCCATGCCACATCATCAAGAAGTCTGTTGTCGCTCAGTGTACGAAGGAGGTGTTAGTGCCTCAACCGTACCCTTGTTTGGAAGAACGCAAGGCAAAAGAATGTTTTCCAGGCCTTAGAACCGGAAATGAAAACGTGCGGTTTGCCACAGACGCGTCTGACTTCTCGGTTCCCACGCAGGATCCCCTTCCAATCGTCGCTGGAAAAGCAAAATTTTTTCGATCCTGGAAATAGTCCAGAATCAGAGTTATTTTGCCCCTTTTGATTGTGCTTTTTGTTCCAATGATACTGCCTTGGCCGTACTGTTCCCCATCTTTCACGTCCTTCGTGCCCCGCTCATAACGAAGACGGACGCTGCCATAACCGAGACAACCGTATTGGAGCTCTCCTGTCACTTTCCTCATATACATATACACATATATGCATATGCAGCATTTATGGGCCACGCCTCCCGCTGGCATACACACCTGCCGCCGGCCGGCAGAGCCACGAAGGTCAAATATGCCAACCACTCCTTTGCCGCAAAAACGAATCGTTCGATTCGTAACATTGTCTTCCGACAATAGAGTTACACCCAAGTTCTTTCTGTGGTCCTGTTCTTGTATTAATGTACACTGCAGTCAAGGCACATCCTACTCTTCACTTTCCGTCGAGGCTTTCCACTTGTGGTACTCCGTATCCGAGTGAAATCGGCCCATGTTTAGAAAAAACGGGTGCGTGGGGAGGAAGTCCTCCACGATCCAGTTGGGTCCGCGTTCCTGCACAGCGCAACAAAGCATCACAAAGCGCGGTGTGAGACAGTGTGGGTTGACAGTCTACATGCGCATCTTGATAGTTGAAGCACCTGCGAGAAAAAAATCGGATTCACTTTTCAATTTGCGTAGAGACACGCAAAACGCTCAGCTTGCCAGCAGAAAACATACCTTGCGTCTGCGATCCAGGTAGCGAGTGCAGGGGTTGGAGTTCTCCGCTCGATCACGCTCCTTACTCGCCTCCATCCACTCAATCGTGAAACGCTTTGGTCGGATGCCTGCAAAAAAGAGCCGAACACCAGATGCGTAGACGCGGTAAGCACTGTCCGGAAAGTGCGGCGCATGCTCTACAGCACGGCAGGCCAGAACCCTTCCGATTACACAACGCTGTAGCCTAGAAGTTCCCTATGCATGAAGTAGTCCGTTTTTTTTTCAATTTCCTTGATGTATTGCTTTCGCACTCACAAAATGGCAATACAGAGGAGCTCTTACAGATTAGCGTTTCTGCCACCACATCCATGTGGCTCGGGAAATTTTGCGTGGCCGAGGGGCGTGCAGAACTTTTGAGCAGAGACAACACAGTTGTCCTTCATCCCGAATTCCAGACACCTTTGTACGCATGTAACGGGGGAGCGAGGAACATAGATCCTCCGAGTCTGGTCTTACCGTAGATGCCAACACTGCAGAAGACGAATGTGGTTAATGTGATCAGAAGGAAAATTGGGACGGCGATGACGGCGGTGTGATACTGAAGAAGGAAGGCCCTAAGAAGAAAGAAAGCAACAAAACAACATAGCATCCTTATGTCCAGCAAGGAGACAGACTTCACCATGACGAGGAAGGGAAGGCTCCCAACGGCGAGCCGAAAGATAACTCCGAGCGCCGCGCCCGGCCACCTTCCCGATGGACGTTTGCTACTTTGAGTTATAGGGGTTCAGTACGCTCCCCTATATGCCCGAACCATAGCAGGATGAACTTTTCAGTTCGCTAGAAACTGCACTAAAACAATCAAACAGCGGGATACCGTGAGTCAGACTTGAACCTAACGCTTCGTCGGAGAGAAGACCACTTAGAGAACCACCCATACGCATCTGCTGCATTTTTTTGCCTCTTAGAGGACTGAAGCAAGAACACGTTTCTCGAGGAGACGCTGGACATGGTCATTCTTACCCTGATGGGTGAGGTTCGTGCAGCCTGTCTCTCCGCCATCCTTAAAATCCACCCCACTAGAAATGGTGCCTCTTTTCAGTTTCACTGCGAGAATGAATGCTGGGTGGCGACGAATCAAAAACGCCTTCTCTTGACAGGAACGCGCCGCGGTAAATACGCCACTGGCGTGTAACTAGCTCATTTACGCCGTGAAATCCCTACACACTCGAGCTGCGCGTTCGTTTGATGGATCTGATTTTTTCCTTACTGGAGAGGTCTGGAGTCTCTCGCAAACACTCCGCGGTAAGCGGTGTGGAAAACTCCAACGGGAAGGAAGGACCACCTTTCCCAGTCGTAGCTGTGATCGTAGCTGATCTGATTTAGGCGGTAAACCTTAGGCGAGCCGTCGGGATTGTACTCCCTGGGAGGAGGCGACGGTACCTGAGAGTGATACGGCAGGTTGGCAATATGCCTCTTCGTGCCGGAGAGAAACCCGCAGCGCACCGAGGGCACAAAAGAGGACGCCCGACCTAGCAAGCTAGCAGGCAACATGGTTACTTATGACACAGTTACCGTCATGAACCGCTGAAAGCGTTGATTGCCGTTCCAGGCGCCCCCGAGATCTCACCCTCGGTTCGCACGGGAAAACGCAGCACAAGAAAGCCGTCGTTTGTGGAAAACCTTTCGACGCAACTCTATCAGACAAAAAACATATCCAATAGGATGCAGAACATTCGACTTCTTCCTAGAAATGCGGTTCGATTGATAAAACAGAAATCAGGCGTCTAAAGGTTTCGACGGTGGTGAAGCGCGCATGCGCGGCTACATTTATAGGGCATGCGAACGTAGGCTGCACCCCCTGTGTTTCCACAGCCGGATAGATGTCTAGCTATTGATCGCCAGTGTTCTGAAAACCCGTGGTCCTGTTAAGGGGTTAAAGTTCAAAACATAAAGGGTAGCCTGCCACTTCGCGAGTGGACACAGCTCAGAAAAACCAGCACACATGAGACGTATAAATCTCTCCTTGATATACGTCCCGTTCCCTGCTTCGCAGCACATACCGATCATTTCCACGCGGTGTCTCGCCAGGGACCATGTGCAAGTGCTGCACATGCCTCGTTTTCATGCCTCGTCGGTGAAGATTCTTCACTTCTTGCTCTTCTCCACCACGAGTGATCAAAGGGAACTGGAAACTTACAGCTGCAGCATGTCTCTACACTGAATACAGAGAGGGAAATGCTCGCAGGCTTCTCGCTGTACAGTTCACGTCTAGTATTCACGACAGTGCGCCAGCTTAATGGATTTGAGATCACATTCACCCTCCGTAGGAATTCAGTTTCACGCGCTACTCAGCAGACGAAAAGCAGCAAGATTCGTAACTTATCAAACTGGCCATCATATTTTCTGGAGCTTTTTCGCGTCCGTCCATCTCGATGATTTTCGTTTACCTGTTGCCACGTGGGTGGCTTCTTGTGATCGTGCCGTAGGGCTAGTGGTGTAAAGTGTTTTACAGTGGTACCCCAACATGCTCGGCGGAACATGCTGGTCGTGCCCTTTTCAAATTCCTTTTTTTGGGCAGCTGTACAGAGTATTTCTTAATAACCGCTAGGCCTGAAACGGTGCTAGATGTGCTGCCGGGCGCTTGTTCATTGTGTATCCCCGCTGGGACCATTTTTTGCCTGTATCTCGTAAATAAGCTGCCCGACATTAGAAGAGGTCTCGCACATTGGTGGTCAGTTCAACTGTCACACACATTTGAATGCGGCAAGATACGTGGCGCTAATAGCCTTCCGGAGTGGATGCTGACGACGTGTTGTCCTGTTACCTCTATCTGTATTATTGCTTTTGCGATGAGCAGTGGACAAGTAGGGGCTGTGAATTAGAGTGGTGTGGACTGATGAACCGTCTCCGGGCCATCTGTATCACCTCCAAATGAATTGTTTCGCTTAGAGAAGCAAAACCAAAAATACCCATTTGAGCCGGGTGCTGCTCAAAAAATTTGAAACGTGGTGAGCCGAACGAAAGAGGAAGTCGCAGAAAAACAATTGACTTCTCCATATGCCGACGAACAGGAGTTCAGCTACTTCGCAACTTCAGAGTAAGAATAATTGCTTTTGAACCTCGAGACTCGCTGTCGATGGGCACTTGGAAAACCAGACGGTAGGTAATCGACAGGTACCGAAATTTTCCAGAGGGGAAGTATCCCATCCTCCACGGCATCTCACTGCCGGGAAAGACAGAAAACACGGCGCCAGTCAAACGGGTACGTCCCCACTAAAATCCATCACGTACAAACCGTCCTTCCCTCGACGAGAGCTGACGCACACCTGTTCAACCACAGCATCACATTCACGTTGAAACCTCTAGTCCACTGTCTCACTGGCCTCGCCTGCGACTTCCTCCGCTTTTGCAGAGCACTTCTCCTTTCCACTGCCAGTGCGTATCTAACCAGTTTCAAATCTGCGTCAACGAGTCAAACAGCTAGTTCCCCCTTCATTGGATCGCTTCCCTGATTGGTCGGTACCCCTGCTAAGCATGCGCCCGGTCCGGCGCTCGGACAAGAAACAGGTTCCGCCAGTCGCAACTGGTCCACGGGTCAGGTGAGGGAGCGAAACTTACCAAACAGAAAGCTGCATTCGCGTGCAGTTCCGTGACGGGGCCATCGTACTGGACCGTACAAACCGATTTGGTACAACGCCGTAGATCCCACAGCTGCACAGACAGTGTGCAAAAAGTCGATATGGGCTGTTCCTAGTCATGAAATCTCAAATCTACGTCCTTACCTCTCCGCCAGAGATCACTCGGCTGATGGCAAAAGCAGCATTTATATTCTCAGCTGTGTCGTCGATGCACACCGTAAGTATCCATGTATCAGCTATCTAGACGCCGGCTTCTCTATCCGTTTATCTATCAACGACGGGACGCGAGTAGAGAGCCCTGACGGATCGGAGCGTTGCAGTTTCCACAGTCCACAAGGCGTCTTTCAGCTGGACTAGCTTAAGAACGTCGGAAGTGTGGAATCCCCTTCACCGGCTCACCTTGACAACCCCGTCTGTGTCCCCCGTTACCAGCATGCGCTGGTCGGAGCCCGCGGCGGCAATACTGCTGATTCGACTGTGGTGCTCAAGCAAAGTCAGCTGTCGATCTGCATGCGCCGCCAGCACCCACAGCCTCGAAAAATGTGTTCAGTTCCTCAGCTCGTCCACGGCTCCGCAGACACAGGCAACGTGTGAAGAGCAGCAAAAGCGAGTGGGTGCCGTGTGGGCCACCTCACCACAGCTTCAAACTACTTCCAGGGATCACGTGGACGGAGCGACGAACGGAGCTCGTGACGAAAGGCCTTGCAAGTCGAGAGTACGCGTGCCTTTTCTAACAGACAGAGGAGCGCTCCACTGTTTCACACACCCCCGCTCTTGTTGTCCCGCCTTCTTCGTACAACTTACCCACATGACCCCGTGCGTCGTATATCCACGGAAATGGACGAAGACGCACGCCCGCGATTCAAAAAAGACACGCGCGCAACCCCGTGTGGAAAGAGTATTCTAGAAGACAAAACTTCCACTGCGAAGTCGACCGGCGGGTCGCATCAAGGGGCATAGGCCGTGAGCTTAACGAGAGAGACGGAATCCCTGCGGGAGAGACCAGGTCCAGTACCCGCGTGAAACAGCAAAACACGATCGGTAAAGCTTCCGTCTCCCCCCCTGCTCCATCTTTGTTCTTACCGCGGTGGGCAGCAACACTGGACTTCTGACGCACATCCCAGATCTTGACCAGGGCGTCGTACGCCCCCGAGGCGAAAACCCCCGCGGGTTGGCGACGCGAACACAGACAGCCACAGGCAGCCTCTTCATTGCAAGGCGTCCTCGCAAGCCAGCATACAGCCGACACCTCTCCCTCGTGCCTGAAGACAAGGAAAAAAACGGCCTTCACGCGAGGGGAGAGAACGATGGGAATACGCACACCCCCACCGGACGCGTCGGAATCCTAGTTGCGACTTGAATGTCGTTTTACGGCAAAAGCTGTGATGCAGATCGCACTAGCCAGGAGGCTCCAGGCACCAGGGGCGCTACCACTTCCCTGGAGGGATTCTTACCGGCGGATGCGTTACGAGTCTACTAGATTTACACATAAATGCAGAACGCTATGCGTCTACGTACTCTGTGTCCTTTCGCCCATCCCAGCGATGTTTTCCAAACGCGGTGGCGCCATGCCGGGCCAGGGCGAGCACCAGTCACGAAGGTGAACAGAGAGCCGAAGCAGGACAGCTCCCTGTACACTGGAAACGCGACTCACCCAGTAAACGTCTGCAGGCGGACGAAAGGGTCTGTAGCGTAGAGGCTTATCGTGTCGTCACGACTCCCCGCCAGCACTCGACAGTCGCCAGAGGAGTTGCGTCCTGGGCCACATCCAGCAACATCCATGGCTAAAATGCCATCGGCGTGCGCTGCAATGACGGCGGCAGCGTCCAGACGGCTCTGTCCCTCGCAGAGACTTGCCAGGTTCCAGCAGACGAACTCTCTGACGCGCCGCAACACCCAAAGAGACACGCGGGACCTCTTCTTGCAGCATGAGAAAAAGCACCGGCAGAGAGGTCAGGAAGTGGACACATGCACATACGTCGACGGAATAGGATACTGTTCGGCCCTCCCACTGGGTAGAAAAGGAAGCTTGCGTTTCCGTTGCTCTTTGGCGCACACAGACAGGTCGCCTATCGGGCGAATGACGAACGCGACGAGAGAGTTGACGCTCGCCATGCACGGCGCCGTGTAGGCGTAGTCGGGGAACAGAACGCTAGAAAACAACTGCTTGTGCTTCTTTCAACACTCTCGACGGATGAGCAGTTGTCATACCACTGAGACAGTGTGAGCAACGCGCGCCACTGTTCGTAGGAGGCAGCCGCAGGCAACTCCGAGTATCCTGCCAAAAACAGACTTGAGATCGGTCCTTTTCTTGACAAGGAAACGTCTCTCTCGAAGTGCAGAAACGGTTAACTCGCTTAACCATCCACTCCGCTGCTCCGGCGGAGTTCGAAAGCTCTCCGTTAAAGAGCGCCTCTCCGTACCGGTGCCATCTGTCGAAGCCAAAGAGAAGGCCCGCGTCGTCGGAGAACGCATAGCGGAACTGCAAGTGGTGCAGCCCGTTTCCGTCGATATCGAGGGAGCAGACAAGCTGGAAGTACACCCAAACACACGCCAACACAGCCGATCTATCGGCGGCTCGTGGATCCAGGTGTCCTCAGGACGGCTCTGCTCTCGACAAGCATCCACCTTTGAGTTGAAGGAATCTGTCTGCCTGAGAGCCGAAGAGCCTCTTGCGAACCACTTGCGAACACGCCTCTGTGGACGCGACAGGAAACGCGCCGCGGCCCCCCCCCCCCCCCCCCCGTGCAGCAACGCTTCGCAGCACGAAAAAAGCGTTTTTCTCTTCACCGTGGAGTGATGTGCGCTTGGGAAAACGGGGCAAATCGAGCGACACCTCGCCAAACAAGAAAGTATTCGTGAGTTCAGCCTCTCAAATGGAGATGCTGCCATAGGACACTTTTTACCCTACGAAAGTTACCACGAAACGCGTAAAAAGGGGTCAGAGACTGCTGCTATGCTGCGCTGGGCCCATGTGTGGGTTTCTCGCAGCCGTGGCGCTGCATACTACACCACGTGGACTTGAGATTGCTCAAGAAAACGCCTTCTTTCCCTGCTTCCGTGCTCACCTGGCCGCTGTGTAAATCGTACATTCGACCTTCGCAAATCGTCGAATTTCCCGTCCCCGCTCCCCCCACGCTTCCGCCGCACTTTCTTCGCCGCCTGCCGCCGAGGCGCGACTCTCTCGGCGTCTCGGCCACGCCGGCCGTTCCAATCGTGCAGGCCATGCGACCCGTCTCGGTGTGGATGCGGCAGGAGAGCAGTGAGGCTCCGCCTCTGAACCGCGAGAGGTCGTGGACGGGGGGACGTGACGAGGTCCGTAGAGGCTGCATGGACGCTGGAGTCGTGGGAACCGAGCGGCCTCTCTCTTTCGGTTTCTCGCTGGCTCCAGGGATAGCCCTGTTGCTCGTGGGGTCACACAGAGGCGAGGCGAAGTCCTTCCAAATCCGCTCACGGCTTCCCGTCTCGCGGGCCTGGCTGCACGCTGCATTTTTGAAGTCTCCGTTCCCCGCGAGACTCGACTTTCGTCTTTCTGGTCTGTCGCCTTCTCGACCTTCACGGTACAACACGGGGTTGAGGGCAGGCTCTAGCGAAAAGGGTGGTGGGGACCCGCAGCTGCGCAGCCGGTCGTGCGCTGCATCCATTGGAGACAGTGTTGGAGACTCCGGGAACCCTGGTCCCGATTTGCGGCCGGAACCGGTCTTCTTGCTTTTCGCTTTCCCTCGCCGACCGCCGTTTCCCGCACCTCCTTGGCTCCCGGCGTTGACGGCTCCGAGGCCTATCGCCTGCAACAAGCCTCCTTCGAAGGCGCTCGCAGACGCGCGCGCCGCACTGACGTCCAGAGCCTCTCTGCCGCCCAACGCGCCGCCCCCAGAAGTTCGGTTCTTCACGTTGTTGGGCGCACACCCGGTCTGATTCCAGAGGTAGATTTCGTACGAGTCAAGGTCCGATATCGTCGGTTCGCGCGTCCGCGACACGGGGGCGACAACGGCAGTGGCGGTGAGAGCTGGCGAGCTCAGCAACTTCGAGTGGACATCGGGGTGTGAACGCGGGCCGAGAGCCGGGGACGGGACGAGAGAGCGGCACTGGCGCTCCGTTTTCCCTTTTGGTTCTTTGAAAAGGCGGTCGGCGTGCGGGGTTCGAGAACTCCGAGTCGCACACGCAGTCGGCGACGCCGGCACGTGCTCATAGACGGCTACCCGGTCAGTCGAGGCGGTGAAAAAGCACGTCCCCTGCTCCAGGACAGCGTCTAGACCATCGTGGACCGAAAAGAACCGAGCTTTGAAGTCGAAACCAGGCGAAAAGGGGAACGCTTCGTCCAGCTCGGCTCGGCCCGCATCTCCCCAAGCTTCTTCACGGCCTTCTTCGCCGGTCGCGGCGACGGACGAGGGTAAAGTCGAGAAGGACGCGCCGGGAGACCGCTCGGGTCGCATCTCTGGACTGAGTCGGGCACTTTCGCCGCGATCGCACGTTTCAGTCGTCAGGCGTGGGACCTCCCTGGCGGTCGAGCCTGCTCGAGAGACTCGCCGCTCCGTTACAACAGACGAGTGCCGCGACAGGCGCCTTTGGAATTCGGCGGAAAAAATCGACTGCGCCGCGTGGCAGGAGCACAGCGGCGACTGGTAAGAGGGGTGGAGAGCTACAGAGAGAAGCGAGTGGTCGCTGCTCGGGACTTGAAACCGCTGGCATCTCCCTATCGCCCAGTTGTGGAGTGTACGTACACTCCACAGGAACTGTCTCCTCCAAACGCCGCTGTGCGGCCCCACGCCCCGAATAAGAGGGGGCGTCGTTGGAGGACAGCCATCAATGTCGAGGGCGCCCGTTATGAACGGCGACGCATCCGGTTTTCGTCCGAGCGTGTCGTGAAAGCTATCCTCTCGAGAGAGACCTCGGCGGCGGTCGCCTTCTGCGTACAACTCCTGTGCTCCGACTGGGCCGTCGCACCGCGGCGAGGCGAGGTGGGAAGACGCTCCGTGAGCTTCGCGAAGAGACGGCAGAGCTGAGTCCGAGAGAGCCGAGAGGTGCGGCGCCTTCTCGCGAACTGAAGGCGTGGCAGAATCCGCCTCTTGCCAGCGACGCGAACCTGTCTCAGGCGCAGCATCTGCGTGCCGCGGAGATCCCCCGCCGGGGTCACGGCCGCGGCTTCCCTCTCTGAAAGGCTGCGAGCAAGGAAGGACATCGGGAGGCACTTGTGTGTGTGGCCAAAAGTGGAACTGCCGGTCCACCCACCAGGCGTACCAGAGCGGTTCCAGCGCGGCGACAGACAAGGCTCCTCTGCACACGGGAGAGACGGCGGCGAGGGAAGCTGCCTCCCGCGGGCCGCAGTACGAGAGGACGTAGCGGAGCACATCTTCGCTTAGAAGCACATCTAACGCAGACCAGCGGGAAGAACTTTGCGTGGAGCACGTCGTCTTTTCCGCATCTCTTCTCTCGCCCAAAGATAACCGCGCCCTGTCGGCGGGGTCTTGGCTCTTCTGCACGGCAAGAGCGCCTTCCGGCCGTCTCAGAGGCCGGAGGGGAGTAGAAGCCGCTCTGTACTGAGCGCGCGAACTTCCTTTGCTCCGCACCAAGCCGTGCCTGGCGCACGTATCAAGACCATCTGACAAAAGGGGTGAACCGGGAGACGCCAAGGCGGGGCGGCTGAGTGCTCCTCTCGCTGTCGCCTCGCTCTTTGCTCCGCAAAATGGCGAACGCTCTTCATCGGAGAAAGACTGCGCTGGAAACGCACTCCGGAGGGACGGAGACGCACTCGCAGGAAGCGGCCGAGAAGGCCAGAATGCTCGGCGAAGACTATCCGGAGATTCTGACGCAGCAAGGCTGGGCTTTGACTTTCGCCAAGGCATTGGGAGGCACCACCGTGCTCCAGAGTGCGACGGCCGACGGCGGGGGACAGAGCCAATGCAGACGAGGCACACCCGCGGAGCAGACCCAGAAAAAACGAGTGTCTGTCACAGAAACGTTGGAAACGCAAACGCCGTAGAGAACCCTGCGTCTCGAACTTTGAGGTGAGACAGTGGTACCCTGGTGTCTTGGCCAGAAAGCGACGCTCTGCATGTTGTTCGGCGCCGACGCTCACTCCGGCGGGAACAGGGGAAAGTCGCAAGCTCTCCAGTTTCCGGGGAGATGAAGAGATGCCATAGACAATCACAGCAAAGGAAGGTTAGCCAGCAATTCGTGTTTCTCTGGACGAAGCCATTCTCGTGTCCGGGGGGCGTCTCAAGTCCGGTCTGCTCCCATGTGGAGCGGCGCACGCGCGGTGAACTTTTCAGGGTACGGAGGACACTCAGCCGGCCAAAGAGGAGAGTAGGGACAACCGTGAAAGAGACGTCAAGAAAAAAGAGAAGCGACAACAGGGTGGCGGCTAGACGAGAGAAATCGATTCGAGAACTCCGGAACAGCAGTGAAGGGGATGTGCATCGTCAGTTTGCGAGGGACACTTGGCGGTTCTTTCGACATCCGAGAAACATGGGAATGTAGAAGAGGCTCACGCCTCTGGATAACCAGAAGGAATTCTTTCTCAGGAAACGGTCTGTAGTGTTTGAGGCTCCTTGGCGAGGCCGAGCGAATCCAGAACAAGGGAGACGGCAGTGTGGTTGGGGTGTTTACTTTCGATAGACTTCGGTGAAAAAAAACACCACAAACGCAACTTTTTCCTAGAAAATAGCGTTACACAAAGGAATACAAAGACGTAATTCTGTGTGTGCGAGAATGCTCAGGACTGCACAGACTCTTCTATTCTGGGTCTCTGTATACCGCTGTCCCTCCGCGTCCGAGAAAAGGTGTCTTGCGGCGGTCTGGTTGCACACTAACAACTGCAAGTTGCCGCTCCACGCGTCTGCGTTATTGATTGGTAATTCGCGCTTCCATTGTTTCCAGTGCGACACAGCATCGGCTTTTGAGGGCTTCCTGTACGAAACGGAGGCCTCGTCCTGCAGGATGGACTCTCTCAGATGCAGATCCGCATCTTCCGTCTCCAAAGACTACGAACACGCAGATTCTCGCGAGACATCAACACCCCAGGCTTCTTTCGCCCGCTGACTGCTCATCACGCCGTGCTCGAGGAGCTTTCCTCGTAAGCGCAGCACTCGCTGGGATGTCCTCTCTGCTACCTGCCGCGTCGACGCTCGAGCGCGTTTTGGCATCTTTTTGCGCAGGCAGTGTGAATTTCCGCGTTCCTTCTTCCTTTGTTCCCCGCAGAGACACGGTCGCCCGGTTGTGCACACCCGTCGGCGCCTCGGTGGCCGTGGACAGTCCCAGCAATCAGTTTTCCCGTCAGCGGAAACGCACTCACGGGAGAGGCACGGCCGTCGATTTCTTGTCGCTTTACGGTATTTCGTCTCTCCGGCGCAGTCAATCCGTGAAGCGTTCGCCCAGATGCAAAGCTGTGACTCATCGAGGGATCTCAGCGACGGCGTCCGGTGTACGCTTCAACGGTCGCAGAGGGAGGTGGGAATACTCACGCCCCCGTGCACACCTTCGCTGCTCGCGTTGTCATGTCAAGGCGTTTCCTTCAGTCACAGAGAAAGTGGGTGTTAAGCGTCTGCATTTCGGCCCAGGTGACTCCTAGACTCTCGTTTTCTCCGTGTTTGTGCCCGTCTTCCTCCTACCCTCCCGTCCGTGCATACAGAGGCCTCTGTGAAACTGCACAGTGGCAGTCGGCGTGCTGGACTCAAAAAAGATGCCAGTCTGCCAAATACCTGATTGACATTTATTTCTTTTGCCCTCAATCTCGGAAACAGGTCCAAGGTAGAGAATCGGTCTTTCTAGGGAATCAAATCAGCGCGCTCCGATGTGAAGGTCCGCGCAAGACAGCCTCAACTTGCACACGACACAGGCGCCGACATCCGATAGAAAGCTGCGCTTCCTGAGATAAATTCCTTTCACCAGCTTCGTCTCCGATTTTCCTCGTACCTCCTGCTTCCGCAGTTTCTCCGTACTTGACGCCCGAGGTTCTCGGGCGCACGAAACACGCCGCTTGACTCATAAAGGCTGCGCTCCTCTCTGCAGACACTTTCGACGGGGTCCGGGATTGGTCCGGCGAAAGCGTCGAAGCACATTTCTAAATTTTGATGTCTTTTCCTTCACCTGCTTTTAACTCCCCTTTGAAGAGCCAGCTTCGTCCGCTCTCTCCTACACCGTCATACGCCAGTCGGGCGTCAACCCGTTTCGCCGCAGAAGTTCATCTGTCCCGTCAAGAGCTTCGCACAGTCTGCCTCCGCACCTGTGCATCACGTTGATCGCAAAAATCGAGAAAGGCCGGAGGCCTTCCAGGAAGGCAGCGAGCGAGAAAGACTCCGTGAGAAGAAAGCAGCCATGAGAACTGCCGGGGGAACGGTTGCCTTTGACGGCTACGTAGGAACGGAACATGCGGACGCGGGGAAAAAGTGGAGGGAGAAAAACCACGATGTGAAAAGGTCGTCTCCGCACACTGCGTTGTCGCCCGCGATGGAACAGAGTCTGTCGCCGCCTGGAGACCTAAACCGCTTTGGTTCACCTCGAGCAAAACAAGACACTGACGGGTTCAACGGAGGCGTCCCTTCTACCAGCTCCAGCGCCTCCATCTCGCCGGAGTCTGTTTTTTTCGCCTGCGAGCGCAGAAACCACGACCCGACCAATTCCTCAAGCGACGCAGTGGAGCCAGCAACTGCCGTCCCTACAAACCGCTCGCTGAGCCCTCAGAATCGCGAGGGTTTCAGTCCCCCACGGTCAGTGCAGGGTCACAGTGGAGGCGAACTGGATCCTGCAGATGGGTGTGAACCCCACTCGTCACGAAACAGGTACTCCGTGCCTTGCAGCGGGTATGCAGCAAGGCCGGAGTGTTCAGCTGCCTGTCCTGGGAAGGTGAGGCGAGACGGTTTGGGGAAGGACGTGGGAAAAGGCGAAGGCCCGAGAATGCAAGCCGAGTCGTGGGTAGCCAGCGAGGGCCTCCACGCGGGTCTCCAAGGCGCAGAGACGGACAGCCCGCGAACTGCCTGGAGCTGCGAAGCGTCGGAAACCAGTGAAGCCTGGCGGTGGTCCAACTCCAGAACGCGCAAGTGGGCACCAGCAGTCGGCGTGAGTTTCTTTGGGCTCACCTGCATGGCCGGAACGAGTTACGGGAGTCTGACTTGCTACCTGGCATCCTACCTGCGCCAGGTTGGACTGCAGAACGTGGGGTTTCAAGAGATGCTTCTCGTGTGTGCTCTCCACGGAGCTCTTCAAGGTAGGTTCGAAAGATAGGTCTCACCACCGAAGAAGAGCCACGAGAGAGGGGACGGAAGCGTCGGAAAAGCGTTGCTGAGCAGGCGCCCGGCAGATACACTTGTGTATTGGCTTGGGGAAGTCGATACTCTTATGTCTGGGCGGCACTCGCTCCCGCACAAGCCGGGGAAGGACTGCACTCTGCCCGCCACCTAGGCGGGTCTCCGTCGGGTTCCGCCTCTCCTCGAGGTGAACCTTTTGTCCCTCTCTTCTCCCCTTCCCGCTGCAGCGCTGGCGACGCCTCTTTCGGTCAAGTTGCTTTCCTTCCTGTCGCTGCCTCTCTCCGCCCTCCTCTCCGGCTGGCTCGTCACCGCCTCTCTCCTGCTCTCCGCCTTTCTCCTTTCCGCCGACATTCTTGTCGCGCACCCTTTCCTGTTCTACTGCGTCTACGCCGGCGTGGGCGGCCTCGGCGGCGGCCTCCTGCACGGGCTACCCCTCGGCGGTCGACAGCGGCCAGGCTTCTGTGCCGGGGAAAGAAAGGCAGGATGCAGCGTGTCCGGTGAGCGTTTTTCGGTTTGTCGACGTCGCTGTTCCTGCACGACACGTCTGGCTGTTTTCGCCGTAGGTTTTAGGGACGGACTCTCCCCCAGTAAGTAAAAGACGACAGCAAACTCCAGGCTCTACCTCAGTTCTCGGTCCGTTCCCTCAGGTCTCTTCTTTGGGTTCCGCTGTCTCTCAACGGCGTTGCTGCCTCTCGTCCATTCCGTTTTTCTCAATCCGGACAACTGGAGCCCAGCAAGCGTGGCACCGGCGCGCCCTTCCGAGCCACCGGGCTTCGGGGGGCCGGTCCCCTCGCGAGGGCAGGCCCCCTTTTCGCGGAAAATCCTTGGCGAAGACTCGTGGCGACTGCGGGAGCGCTTTTATCTCCAGGACGAAATTCTCGCGCGGCTCCCTCTCCTGCTCATGGGCACAGCCACTGCTTTCGCCATCGTGCAATTCGTGGCATCCTTTCTTTTGCAACCACGCGAGAGGGCCTGGGAATCCGAATGCCTGCCTGGAGAATTCATCGGATGCGAGGTAAAGAGAACCACCTACGAAGCACGGCCATCCTTTCTCATGAACGGGGCAAGGCTCTGGTGAAGAGTGCGAAACCCAGATGTGGACGAAACTATGTCCACCGTCGCTGGCCCACTGTGCACAGAAAGTGTGCCTGGTCAATTCCAACCACGGCAGTTCCAAAAGTGTGTGCGGGGAAACGGTGAATTTCCCCGAGCGGCCGGACAACGCAAGGTAGTCCTCTGTTTTTTTCAACGTGCACTTTTGCCAGTCGGTGTGCAGCTCCGCCATCCCCGAGGCGTTCGACGAGGTAAGAGTGCGGCTCTGCGTTGGATGTTTCTCTTTCCTCTGTCACAGGTTTCCGTCGAGGAACAGTCGCCGCTTGTCACACAGAGTGCCCCGCAGATGTTCTACGGAGAGGAGAGGACGCCAGCAGCGGCGCACACATCTAGACTAAGTGTTGTGGTATCAACGATGAACCAGGCTGGCAATGAGGCTTCCTCTGACCCGTTCATGACACCAAGTCACCGCGAGGCTGACTCCTTCACTTGCGTGCTCGTTGCAGTGGTAACTGCGATTCAAGGAATGGTGAGTCGCAAAAGGAGTGATCCGAGACAAGGCTGCGGCGTTCGTTCTGAGAACTGCGCAACACCGAGAAATGGTTTCCCGTTGTGAAGGTACAGGCCAAGCGAGCGACTAGCGGGGGCGCTGCGGGCTGGGAATTTCTGTGGCATCTCCCACTGCTCTGTAGAGCACGAACAAGCAGAAGGCAGCACTTAGAGTTGGTGGTGAAAAAATACTGGTGCTCGTTTCTTGATTCGTACCTAAGCTTCCAGAGTTTTTTCAGACCTTTACCTGCAATTACAGGGTTTACGACAGTATGTACCACGTACTCAAGAAAACGCTTTTTCTGTGTGAAGCTGAAGGAAGGATTCCGACAGATTCAGAGCATATTTACGTCAAAAACAGCCTCATGGCCGACGGTTCTGCTGAAAGGCGGCCAGTGGACGTGAAGAACGGGCGATACGGCCGTTGTCTGTTGTGTAGCAGACGGTCCGTTCTACGGGCGTGTTCTACCGGAGTTAAAGGTGCCAAAGTGTCAGATTCGGGTCCTCAAAAAGTCGCTTCGCAAGGCGAATTGTGGAGGCGAGCCGGGTTCGTCCCTTGTTGTGTTGTCTTGGCACAGGCGTTTTTCCTTGTCCAGGCTTCGTGGCGGTTTGTTGGACAAGAAGACTTCCAGATTTCTGACCACGGCGTCTCATACATCAATGCAGGCTCAGTGGCGCTCCTTTTTCTCTTCTCTGTCTTCAACGCGCCTTTCTTTGCTCTGAAAGATAAACTTCCCGACGCTCCCCCTTTCCACAGAGAAGGCAACCACACGCATCTCTCCAGCAGAACGAGAGGCGTAGTGCCCAGTGTACTGCCCTGGCTATGGTGCTTGTCCGGTCTCGTACTCGCCAGCGAAGGAGTTGTTGCGTCTCTCGCAAAGGCTTGGTCCACAGGAGGCAGCGAGGCACTCATCCGAGACACTGTGCGCGTTGGGTGGTTTGAGAGAAGTAATCCTCTAACGACGTACGGGCTTTTCTTCCTATGGCTTTCCGGAGTGCGAATATTGGATGCGTGGTAAGAAAGACTCAGGGCGAAAGAGAGAACAGTTGCGATCGCGGTGGGGCGGCCGGCTTCATTCTGTTGTCGGAGCTGAACACCCAGCTTTGTGCGGGATCTAGTGACACTCGTTGGCCTCTTGCGTGAGGCCGCCCACACCGGAGTGCAGGGGAATTCTGCGATGACTTACTTCGGCTCCTGAGAAGGCGTGGGTAACGGCCGTCAAATTGCTCAGAACTATGTTGACGGTGTGCTTTTTCGTCGTCTGTATGGATGTTCACAGGACAACCTGGCTAGCCTTTCCGTATGCTCAAAGTGTACTGAAGCTGCCTCCGTCAAGGCTACTGGTCCTCCTTTGCTCCGCGAAGGCAGCAGGCGCGGGCGTAAGTCTCCTATTCTTTTAAGCAATGATAGGATCAGTCAGTTGTGTCACACGGCCGGAGCAAAATCTGTTTCATGATGAAATAGCCGACGAAACAAATGCATCCGTTTCCAGAGAGGTGCGCATGTTCCGTCACGCTGACTACGGGGCCCGGCGACCCCTGCGATAAAAAGGAATTTTCGATGTATTCTTTCCTATAGCCAGTACATCCATGCCTCAGGTTCTCTTTTTATATAGTTGTCTCCATATACATATGTATAAAACACACGACAAGCGGGAGAACACACTGCTACCCTTCTTCGGTGAAGCGTTTTTTTGAGCTCCAGAAGCCCTGAGATACGAATGGGTATAGGGGAGACGGTGCATTGTCGCGGAGTCATCTGAAAATATTTTTCCGTGTGTTACTGTTCTGCAGGCTCTTGCGTGGCTCTCATCCACTGCGGGTGTCTACTCAACCCACGGAATTGGTGGCCTGTGTGGTGTGGCGGGAGGCTCTCTGGTCCTTGCAGGCTTGGCTGCTCGTGCTCTTCACTGCTGTGGCCGCACCCCTCAGAAGGCGCCGATGGCTGCAACATAGGAGGTTCCAAGATAATTCCGACACTCGAAATCAACTGTCTTCGCAAAGGGGAAAGGTCAATGTAGAAATGCCTCTCTGCATTACTTGTTTCGCGTGCAAGATCGGTACGGCTTTTCTTGTAACGCAGGTTGAACTCTTTGAATAGCTTGTGCTCATTTTTCTTAATGACATTGGTAATCACAGAGTTACCTCATATGTTGCTGAACGCATAAACTACCTGGTGAAATAAATATTGTGCCTGGGAAACGTTCGTGCTCCTGACTTTCTTGCCACAGAAGCCGTGAAAGAGTCATTTGAAGCAGGTACTGGTGTCAAGAACATCTGGAATTCGGCCGCGTCTCGAAGACACCTTTGTTACGTGAACAGTTGGTAGTGACGGGAGAACGAAATAAACACACAGTTCCACTGTCGGACTGACTTGTAACGAGTATCAGAGGGAACCTTGGAAAGGGGAGCAGCCCTCAGCCGCGCGTTTACCGTGTGTAGCGTGGAACCCAGCGGCTCTAAGAAATCAGCACTCTGCAGCGCAACTCTCAAAGGCCGTCTTATGTGTTGCCGAAAGGGACATACTACGGCCTCCTGGTCGCAGCAATTCCTGTTGACAATGTTTGGCTTCGATCAAAAGGAAACTGACAGAACTTTAATGAGATCAAATGGCGTTTTAAATTCTCGGTGAAATAATACCGCGTCCTCAGACACTCGACTATCTACGTCCGGATACATTCTTTGAGGAGACTCGAATAACGAGGGTTCTTCCGCACTCCACAGCCCGTCCTGTCCTCTTGTGACGGCGACACGGGGCTGTGCTCTCGCAGACTGCTGTGCTTTCCAGCGTTATCTCCATCAGTCATCATCTGATCATCTGTAATTTCGCTGAACAGCGACGCGTGCTCTCCCAAAAAACTAGACAGAAAACAGGTACGCGGGAAAACTCACGGGAGTTCTCTCTCCGTTAGTAGAGAAGCGGCTGTATGGGAATCTTCGTTTCCCGTATGGCAAGAGATCGAACGGATAAACGTCACTAACTGAACGCGTGCACATTCCTGTCGCTACGTCCGTGCCGCTGCTGCACGTGTGGTTCGGAAGGAGTGCTTCTCGGTTTTTGGACCACAATGGCATTTTTTACAGAAGAGACTCCTGGTGATGCTGAACGAGTTTTCACTCGTCGATTCCGCCGAGAGCGGCCTGGCGCGAGTTTACACAGCTAACGAGTGTCCGGAAGCAGGCGTTTTGACCTAGTCGACAGTTGTTTCAAGGCGCCACATCCTACACGGGCATTGGAATGAAGATGAGAAAGAAAACGCACTCGAGTTTACTGGAGGAACAGAGTGGGTTTCCTCGCACAGAAGACAGACTTCTTGTCCTTAGGGGTGGGGAAGATGCGCCGGATCGCGGGCAGCTTCAACTTGCTGTCGAACATCTGCTGCATGTGCGGGCGCCTGCATTGGCTAGCCTTGATCTCCGCCACGCGAATGATCTGCAGTGAACAGAAAAACACGCCGCACGGATTTCACGAAGCAACTCTGAGGTGCCTCTCGAGGCTCTGCGGGATCCCAACAAAAGAAGTGGACAGACACTGTCTCGGACTACGTCGCTGAAGGCACAACCACCATTCTCAAGTATAACCTCAGCACACCTGGTACAGCCACTAGGCGAAGCGCGCTCTCCCCTTCGAAACTTGGCGCGCCAACAAGGCGCAACCACCCATCTGCAAGAGTATATGAATAAGGTATGATGTATACATGCGTATGAAAACGAGGGTGTGCAAGAGGATCTCTTCGTCGCGTTGTATGACACATGCGCCCTTGAACAGCTTGCAGCGACTCAAGCGGTAACATGACACTCTGTGCGCTCCGAAAAGTAATGCGTGTTGCAGGACGCAGCACACGAAGCCCACAAAGCACTCGGCGGCACGCGCCCGCGAGTGTGTGTGGTAGAGCATTACCTGAATGTTGCTGGGCAGGGCACGATGTCTTCCGGCCATTTCCGCATACAACTGAGAGACGGCGCCGTTCTGGCTGATGTCTCTGACCTCCTTGTACATGTTGTGCGTTCCAGTTCGGCTGTCGTAGCGCAACCAGACTCCAAAGTTCTTAACGAAAGTTGCCCGCTTCTCCCTGATCTCGTTGACAGCCAAAATCTCGCCGGTGCTCTTCTTCACCTTTTTCATTTTCTTCAACAAATACCAGAACTTGGAGACAGCCAGAACCTTGTTCCGCGCAAACAGACGCATGCGGAACAGAGACGGAGTAGGCTCCGCCTCGGTCGGCTGCTTCCGGCCAACCACCTGGTACTGGAAGATCTGCAAGAGGAAAAAACACCAGAAAGAAAAAAAGACTTGTAGCTTCCTCGCGCTCCATCGATGGGCACGCCTCACCATGCGCACATGTTCGTACGTATCGCTAGCATCTCTGCTAGAATCGTACAAGTACGGGCAAAGCCTCCGCGCTTGAACCTGATCAGCTGAGAGAGGTGAAATTGACTATTTTGAACCCCGAAAAGCAGATGTTGTCCTTGCCAAGCGGCCACCAGCGATGCGAGACACTGCGTCTCGTGAAAAGTGGTGCAGGGCGATAAACAGCGGCTGACGACGTAAGTTGAACAGCACACAAACCTAACGGGGAACATCCCAGGACAGACACACCAACAGCATCACCGCAGAAACAGCGTTACTTGCCGGTCCACATCGAAAAAATGCACGTGGTTCCACACACGTCCGCTACGTGTTTCCTTTTCACAACCCACAACGCGTGGCTTCCGGATGGGGATCGCCGAAAACAGAACAAACTTCCCACCCCTCTACCCCTTCCCTGCCCCCCACCCCCCCTCCCCCCCCATGAAAACCAGCAGTCTTTAACTAACGCTAGCTGTGAAGAGCCTGTTATTTCTTCGCCAGCAGATCCACAGAAAAGCTGACGCGGAATATACACTTCTTGGTGGCCCAGTAGCGGTACAGCAGCCACGAGAAACGGGCAGTTCGCTCATTCATACGAAGTACTCTGGTCAGGGTGTACACGTTTGCCTCCTCGTCCCTTCTTCCGTGGAAACGGTGAGGGGATTGAGAAGCCATGCCTTTCCCTTCATGCTCCGGCACATAAACAGGAATTGGGAGACGGCGAATTCCTTCGTTGTTCTGGTCAAATCCGCAGGACTCGGCGGCAGCATGCGGTCATTCCTCCCCGGCACACGGCGGCTGAGTGCGCCTTGGGGGCCGCGATTCCGAAGAAAAAACACACGTTTCAACCCATCTATCGTGAAAAAGGACTAGGTTGCCAGGCCACTAAGAAAGGTGGAAAAAAGACGAAGCCAGTGTAGGGTCGCCCCCTGCAACGGCGATTGTCCCACGTAGCAACGCCGTCGCCTTTCCATTCCACTGTACGCCAGCCGACACAGGCAGGTGAAAAGGCGCATGTGAAAAAAACGGCTGTATCCCATTTTTCATCAAGCGTCATTTTGTTTCGTATATCCTCCAGCATGCTGTGGTGTCTTACCTTCTGCTGCAACGTCGGATCTGCCTTCATTTTGTCGGCGTTTGTCGGGGAAGAAACACAAAGCAGAAAGTCGCACGGCCCCCAACGCAGAAGACGAAACCCCAGAAGAAGAAATTCCCCCAAGTTGTGACTCAGGACACTGCTTGTTTTCTGCTGATGCCGACTCCCTGGTTGAGAAACCCATACACCCAAAATTTCGAAAACGCAGCTAGGGCGGCAACGCGGAAAAACCCGCGCGGGTCCGAGGTTTCGCGTAGCAGATTTTCACCCCACGCCTCTTTGCAAAATGCATGCGTCCCCACCCCGCATGAATTCTATGCATGTGAGACGTCGGGTTATAACGAAGTGCACAGGAGCGTGCAGACTCTGGTCTTGCATAAACAAGGAAAGGCGGCACGTCTCCGTATTTCTAGTGCGGAATGCGGTTTCCGGAAATATCATTAGTGCCGCTGGAGGGTGTCCGAAAAGATTCCCTGCTTGAACGGTACGTCAGCGAGAATCCGATGTATTCGCTACTACAGGGGTTTCGCTTGAGGCGCACCTTCTGCAAGATTATCCTCTGTCCGCTGGAAGTCTTTTGTTCTGTGCTCGCAATATTGAAATTCCTCTATGAAAACGCAAAACCAGGCTCCCGGTTTACAGTGTACTCGATTGGAGACACGGCGCGCAGCACACCACTGCTTGGGACCGTACACCGAAACTTCGCCACATGAGGTCATCTCTGAGACCGTGGTTGCCTTCATTACTTTGTTGGGCTTAATTACATATAACTCCTTCTCAATACAGACATGAAGGCCTACCCTGTTCAGTCGTTATAAGTACGGCACGCCACCCCGAGGACCACTTGGGAGCTAAACTCTGCATAGAAAAGTAGCGAGCAGTGCGTGCATACGCGGCATCCCAAAAGTTTTTCAAGAAGCCTGTGAATGCCGCAGCAAGCTCGGCTGCATGCCACGCCTCACATTTCACCGGCTTCAGAAAACATATTCCCCTGGGTAACGTAAACTGCTGTCGTTAGGCGCGTAGCTATTGACCATAGTTGATGTGGACGGCCGCGGGGCGAACCGTGCCTTCTTAGAAAAAAGAAGGAAGCTGTGTCAACTTTTTGGTAGAGTGTGAGCTGTGAGTGCCCAATCCCGTGGATGTAGGGATCATGGTTAGCCGTCGGAAACGCATTAGGACATTCTTGAAATATTGTTCTTGCTGAATTAGCGACTGTGTGAGCGTATGTCATAGGGCCGTACAACAAAACTATTCCAGAGTGTGGCAAATCATTGGGAAAACGCAGACGGAGCGGCTTTTTTTTGTGTTAGTTCCCGTCCCACTCCTCGTCACCCTACCTGGATAGAAGCAGTGAGAACGACAAGCGTATCCATCCCTTCGCGGCAACCAACGTTGGGATGCAGTCGTCGGACTGGCTTTTCCGCCCACCAGGTGGGCCGCTACAACTGGCACGTCTCCCGAGGGGAGAAAAGCAGTATCACTAATCCTAGTGGCTGGCCCGCAGCGGCACACCGCTTCGAACGTAAAGCACCGGGCGGGTTTTGTGCTTGGCACAGCATGCCCTTTTTCATCTGTGCGTCCACGTAGGTTGTGTTCTCCCCCGGCGCCCCTCTATAAACCAACTTACCCTACGCTCTGGTATGAAAGCGATGCGCAAGACAAGTGCGTCCAAGGTCCATCCGTACATCTCTATGGTTGGAGCAGATTTTGAATGACGTGGCATTAGATGGGGTCGAAATATCTTTGGAATATGTGTAGACGTAAGCAAGTACACATGCGGAGTAACACCGCAACTGATACCGGTGGGACGTGCTGCTATAACAGCAATTTCGGCTGTTGTCTCCCACACGACTCCGGTCCAACCCTCGGTGGTCCCATTACTCGTACACTGCAGTCCGCGTTTCACGCAACGCTAAAACTGTTAAACCATAAAGATGAGCTATGGAAGCTGTGTCACCTCCAGGCTTCCACACACGTTATCTCAGACACCAGCGAGTTTCTTTTCTCTGTGGAATCAAGTCCCCCTACGGTCGTTGTTGACCAGAAGAGTCTTCGTATAACAGAGAACTTCCGTGGGCCATAGGAGTCTCTGCCGGAAAGGAAAACTTCTTGGCATCACAGCCACGGTTGTTCGGAATGCGTGACTGCGACGAAGAACAGAGAAAAAGGTGTATGTGTCACAATTGAGGCTAACCAACTGCATGTGTGGCTGAAATAGCGGAACAGGACAGAGCTACCAAAAGTGGAGTATGGGATTCATCAGCCAACCTTAGCACCCAGAGGCGGTGACGCACTGCAAAAAAAAGGATTTTTGCTCAGCATGCAGAAGCGTATGAACGACTGTGCCCTAAAGCGTTTCTGCCAGTGAACCGTATACATATAAATATCAAGACAAAAAATCCGTGCTGACCGCATCAGGAGCAGCTCCGCAACAGTTGATGCTTCTGCATACGCTCCGGACAGCGAACATGCGCCGAGCTTCGGGCAGGCACACAGCCCGGGATGCTTGTACGATTTGTACCCACTTGACTCCTCAGTTTGAGTTAAGGAGTCCTTTGTTTACAGCTTGTGCCGTTACATTCAGGAGCATACCGTTATATTCGATGATCTAGGGGCGAGTCGTAGACGCGTAACGGCAGCTTTGTCAGGAGCAGACAAGACATGCGAAAAAGCAATCGGAAATTGTGTGCGCGTATATAATTCATCAACTTTAGTCCGCAAGTATGTCGCAAGCGAAGAGCTGTTACCTTGGCATCCTGAGTATAAGGTGAAAGGCAGAGGGATGTCTTGACGCAGCAAGCACAAACAGGTGGGGCGGTTGGTTGATCGATAACGGTGGGAGATGCCACCACCGTCCCCATGGGTGCTGAAAGAGCCTTTTTTTTGTCCGATACCACTTGCCTAGAGATTTTTTTCTTCTGCGGTTCGTTCACCTATCACACAAAAACCGAATTGAGCATTGCTGCCAGTGAACGGTGCCTGCCATACAAGAGCGCCTGTTGCCAGACACTGGCGGGCGACATGAAGTGCGTCGGCCGCACAGAAGAACAACAAGAACGGTGTTGTGACGTACGCGGCTTGTGCAGACGCCGTGGCTGTCCGCAAACTACTACCGATGCCAAGACATGCATTGGCTTCTGGGTATCAAAATATGGTTGCATGTCGCGGTAATTTTTTTTGTTTGTGGCATTCAATTTTTAGGGACAGCAAAGGTCTGGCTAGTTAAATGCGTCTGCACATGACAGTCGGAGATTGTGAGCTGTAAGACAGGTTGTCAATCACGATTTCAAGGCATCCCTGGGCTTTGGGTATGTATCATGGAGAGAAAATCCGTCCGTGCGGGAGGCGTGCTTCGCCCTCTAGGCCGCGCTCTGTTCCTTGCGGTACTTATTCAGTGTGTCAGCCGCACTGCACAAACCACGACAGCTGAACCGCCCACCCATACGTGCGAAAGTGGAACGCTGGAGGTTCCGTTGACTCCGCTCGATCTTTCCGTCAAGTTAGCGTGCTCCAGTGGGTCGGCAATCTCTGAGGAATCCGGCAAGGCGTTTGCCTACGTGGACGGTAGCTGCGGAAGTGATGCGAAACCGTTCAGTGAATTGCTGGGAAGTGCAGCTGCAGCAACGTGGTCAGCCCACGTACTCTCACTCCAAAAGCTCCCCACCGCAGACAAACAAATATGCTACCAGTGCAAGAGAAGTGAAGAAGTGACTTGCACAGTCGTAATCAATGTTCCGAGCGCGCCAAAAAGTTGCACGCCCCCGGCGGGATTGGGCCGTAGTTTTAAAGAATCAGGAGAGGAACAGGATCTGGATCTGCAGGTGGAGAACAACGAACCCGTTTTCTTCACCTGTCCTGCTAATTACACTCTTGATCCCACGGATGAACACCAGGCATACGTTGGAACAGATCAATGCGGTGGTAATGCGACTCAAAGAGCCGATGTTCAGCGAAAGGGAAAGAACAACGGTCCTTACTCGTTCCAGCTGGCGGAAAAACCGAAGAAGGAGGAAATGTTTTGCTACAAATGCACTAAAAGCAGTCGTGGCACAGGCGAACAGTGCATGATCAAAATCAAAACTGTGACTACAACGACCACAACAGCAAGTGGATCGTCGACGGATGATGAATCTACGGATTCTACTGCTTCCGCAGCAGCGACGTTGACTTACGTCACTGGAGTCTTTTGCGCGGCAGTCATGTGGCTCGGATCTCGCTTTTAAAGGACACACACTGACTGCTGTGCACAGGTACCGTTAGTAGCGAAACGCCCTGGAGGCTGAGGTCGAAGCAACTCACACGTGTGGCTGGTGGGAAATTCCCCTAGCTGGTTGCTGTACACCCTGTACATAGCTGCGGACACAAAGCCTCCGCATTAATCTCACAAGGGCGCCCCGCGCAGCAGCATATAGAGAACCCCCCGCCGTTAACGGCCCGCGGTCCAAACATTGTGCATCATGTCGAGCACCCGTGTAGAAAGCAAAACCAAAGTCAACTTCAAGTTTGGAACACTGTGCACCTGTCCATGTGCTTACCTAAGCGGAACATTCAACTCGGCGATCAGCAAAACAAATGGAATTCTTAATTAAGGCTGTTCACAGAGCGCCTCTTTCTCTAGTCGAAAGAAACGAGCGGGAGGGTCGCCCCCTCATATGAGCTGGTCGGGAAGCTCCAATCTGGACTTCAACTTCGATTCACCACTGTCATCTTCCTCAGCTTCTCTACACGCTCCTTCCGAGAGGGACCAATAAGTCTTAGCACTCTCAGCGATACTCAAGACCATAAATTGATAGGGGTTGGAGGTGGCACTTGCTAACGCACTTCCCGAAGCAACCACGAGTCCGTCCCCTCTGAGGGAGAGTAACCTTCAAGCGCACACCTGGAAGAAAAAATTCTGAGCAACAATCAGAGGGCATCGCAATCAGAGGGCATCGACGGAGCACTTGACTCTCTGTCGGTAAGGACAACGCTGCGGACCACAGGCGGGGTTGTCCGGTATACTGGTTTAGATCTTGAATGTTTTTGTTTACCGGATCCAAGTTCTATTGTGCTTTTCATGACCATCATGTTACGTGCATTAAGTATAGTGGTGTCCAGCGTATATTTGAAAAACCACTTCCCTTCTCGCCGTTAGTATGGTCTCAAAGTGCCAGAAGCCATGTGATCTATATACTATAACGGGACATTAGACCTATTTGTGACTGTGATGAAGAAGCGTGAAAAAGCTGCAACTGTCTCAACTGAAGACTCACTAACTGTGTGTGTGTGTGTGTGTGTGGCTGGGATTGCGAACCAGGTCAGGGTTACCACAGGTGGAGTATCGGGGTTCATCCGTCAACCTCAGCCCCCGGCAGCCGTTACACAGTGTGCCAAAGTAGTTGCTTAGCATGCTACAGTGTATGATCAACTCAGCCCTGAAGCTTTTCGTACTACAGCACCACTACATAGAGGGACCAAGAGAAATGTCCGTGGTGACCTTATTGATAGCAGTTCGGCAGGAACTAGGTCCCTCATAAACTCCAGGCAGAGAGCACGCGTCTCCTTCCAGAACGCAACAACCCCAATTACTCCAGAGGACCGAAGCCTGCATTGATCAGGAGCAACAACCCAGACACGCGGTGCAAAAACTAAGAAAGTGTTTGCACATATATATTTGTTACTCTTCGAACTCCACAAATAGGCCGAAAGCGAAGACCTGTTTCCTCGACATCTTAAGGATCTGCTGACAGGCAGAAGGGTGTCTTGACACAAAAAACAGCAGCAGGGGGGCCGGTTGGTTGCTCGGCTCGATAAAGGTGGGATATGCCACCACCGTCCCCACCCCACTGATGTTGAAGGAGCCTTTCTATCCTATACTTCTTGACTAGAGATTTTCTCTTCTGCAACTCCTTCCCCTATCACACAGGAACCGACCTGAACACTGCTGCCAGTAAACCCCGGTTCCTCCCATACACGAGCGTTTGTTGCCCGACAGAGGGGCGCGAGATGAAGTGTGTCGGCCGCGCGCACGAGTTCTCACAACGCTGTTGTGCTCAGAAGGCGGTTGGCCGGCAGACGCAGCGGCTGTCCGCCAACTACTAGCGATGCCAAGACATGCATCGGCTTCTGGGTATCAAAATAGGGTCGCCTTTCGCCGTCATTTTTTTTGTTTGTGGCATTCCATTTTTAGGGACAGCAAAGGTCTGGCTAGTTAAATGCGTCTGCACATGACAGTCGGAGATTGTGAGCTGTAAGACAGGTTGTCAATCACGATCCAAGACATCCCTGATCTTTGTATATATATCATGGAGGGAAAATCCGTCGTCGGGAGGCATGCTTCGGCCTCTCGGCGCACTCTGTTCCCTGCGGTACTTATTCAGTGTGTCAGCCG